>NC_068448.1:2201513-2269013 GCF_023373465.1 Oncorhynchus keta | reverse complement strand
TGCTGTGATATATGTTCGCTCGCTCGAACAGGCAACAGGCTATGAATGGGACGTGTTATTCTGTTGCGCGCTGCTTGTTAGTTTTTTGCTTCTCATCATGATCAACGTTGCGGTATGATACAGACACCCTCACCCTATAGGTGCAGTCCTAGAGGACTCCGTCAGGACTGGACCAGTCACTCTTTACACGTTTATTCCATGAAGATTCGGGATGGAATTTCAGAGATGTTTTTTTCTGCCGCGTTCGGGAGTCGATTCTTGGCATTAATAAAGGCGTTCTAAATCCCTTCAAACAGGTAGGCTACTTTTTTTACCCTTATTTTTAATTCATTTTTTATTTTTATTTAACTAGGCAAGTCAGTTAAGTAACACATTCTTATTTTACAACGATGGCCAGCCCCCGGCCAAACCCTCCCCTAACCCGGACAACGCTGGGGCCAATTGTGCTCCGCCCTATGGGACTCACGATCACAGCCAGTTGTGATACAGCCCGGGATCGAACTAGGGTCTGTAGTGACCACCTCTAGCACTGAGATGCAGTGCCTTAGACTGCTATGCCACTCGGGAGCCCCTAAGCATATATCTCTCAGAGGAAGCACTAAAGTGTTCCGGTTGATTATTGCTGCATTGCTGCTAACATGTTTTGATAAGCCTACTCTACGCTTGTGTGTGTCAAGGGTGGGAGGGGTGGGAGGGGCGGGGGAAGGGAGGGGTGGGAGGGGGTGTAGCCAGTCGGGTCAGTGTCTGGTTGTAAATGCCTTCCGGAAGCCTGTGGTTGAGCGGTAGGTTCTGCTCCTTAACCCCTCCACGTTGACCCTGCTATGATACTGACCTCAATTGCAGTTCTTGCTTTATTCACTCATCTGTAGCTGGATAACAACGTAAAGTCGGGCTTTAATAATAACTAATAATATAGGTCACTTTGTATTTCTCATTGAGCAACATTCATTTGGGATGCCCTGTTTTTAACAGGTCATCTTGTCATGAGGTGAAGAGGCTTCAGTGAACCCAATGACCACAACCTGAAACCTCTTCATCCCCGTGCCTTTAGCTCAGCAGGCTAACCCTGAAACCTATTCATTCTCGTGCCTTTAGCTCAGCAGGCTAACCCTGAAACCTATTCATTCTCGTGCCTTTAGCTCAGCAGGCTAACCCTGAAACATCTTCATCCCCGTGCCTTTAGCTCAGCAGGCTAACCCTGAAACCTCTTCATCCTCGTGCCTTTAGCTCAGCAGGCTAACCCTGAAACCTCTTCATTCTCGTGCCTTTAGCTCAGCAGGCTAACCCTGAAACCTCTTCATTCTCGTGCCTTTGGCTCAGCAGGCGAACCCTGAAACCTCTTCATTCTCGTGCCTTTAGCTCAGCAGGCTAACCCTGAAACCTCTTCATTCTCGTGCCTTTAGCTCAGCAGGCTAACCCTGAAACCTCTACATTCTCGTGCCTTTAGCTCAGCAGGCTAACCCTGAAACCTCTTCATCCCCGTGCCTTTAGCTCAACAGGCTAACCCTGAAACCTCTTCATCCCCATGCCTTTAGCTCAGCAGGCTAACCCTGACACCTCTTCATTCTTGTGCCTTTAGCTCAGCAGGCTAACCCTGAAACCTCTTCATTCTCGTGCCTTTAGCTCAGCAGGCTAACCCTGAAACCTCTTCATTCTCGTGCCTTTAGCTCAGCAGGCTAACCTTGAAACCTCTTCATTCTCGTGCCTTTCAGCTCAGCAGGCTAACCCTGAAACCTCTTCATTCTCGTGCCTTTCAGCTCAGCAGGCTAACCCTGAAACCTCTTCATCCCCGTGCCTATAGCTCAGCAGGCTAACCCTGAAACCTCTTCATTCTCGTGCCTTTAGCTCAGCAGGCTAACCCTGAAACCTCTTCATTCTCGTGCCTTTAGCTCAGCAGGCTAACCCTGAAACCTCTTCATTCTCGTGCCTTTCAGCTCAGCAGGCTAACCCTGAAACATCTTCATCCCCGTGCCTTTAGCTCAGCAGGCTAACCCTGAAACCTCTTCATTCTCGTGCCTTTAGCTCAGCAGGCTAACCCTGAAACCTCTTCATTCCCGTGCCTTTAGCTCAGCAGGCTAACCCTGAAACCTCTTCATTCTCGTGCCTTTAGCTCAGCAGGCTAACCCTGAAACCTCTTCATTCTCGTGCCTTTAGCTCAGCAGGCTAACCCTGAAACCTCTTCATTCCCGTGCCTTTAGCTCAGCAGGCTAACCCTGAAACCTCTTCATTCTCGTGCCTTTCAGCTCAGCAGGCTAACCCTGAAACATCTTCATCCCCGTGCCTTTAGCTCAGCAGGCTAACCCTGAAACCTCTTCATTCTCGTGCCTTTAGCTCAGCAGGCTAACCCTGAAACCTCTTCATTCCTGTGCCTTTAGCTCAGCAGGCTAACCCTGAAACCTCTTCATCCCCGTGCCTCTATCTCAGCAGGCTAACCCTGAAACCTCTTCATCCCCGTGCCTCTATCTCTAACCCTGAAATGAGCTGAAATAAAAGATCCCAGAAATGTTCCATCCGCACAAAAAGCTTATTTCTAACATGTTTGTTTACATCCCTGTTAGTGAGCATTTCTCCTTTGCCAAGATAATCCATCCACCTGACAGGTGTGACATATCATGATCATTACACAGGTGCACCTTGTGCTGGGGGGGCAATAAAAGGCCACTCTAAAATGCGTAGTTTTGTCACACAACATAATGCCACAGATGACTCAGGTTTTGAGGGAACGTGCATTTGGCATGTTGATTGCAGGAATGTCCACCAGAACTGTTGCCAGAGAATTTAATGGTAATTTCTCTACCATAAGCCACCTCGAATTTTGTTTTAGAGAATTTGGCAGTATGTCCAACCAGCCTCACAACCGGGCGAGCGGTTTGCTGATGTCAACATTTTGAGCCGAGTGCCCCATGGTGGTGGTGGGGTTATGGTATGGACAGGCATAGGCTACGGACAAGGAACACAATTGCATTTTATCGATGTCAATGTTTATGCACAGAAATACTGAAACAATATCCCGAGGTTCTTCATCCATCACCACATGTTTCATAGTAATGCACAGCCCCATGTTGCAATGATCTGTACACAATTCCTGGAAGCTGAAAATGGCCCAGTTCTTCGATGGCCTCCATACTCACCAGACATGTCATCCATTGAGCATGTTCGGGATGCTCTGAAACCTCTTCCATTCCCCGTCCAGCAATTTAACACAGCCATTGAAGAGGAGTGGGACAACATTCCACAGGCCACAATCACCAGCCTGAACAACTCTATGTGAAGGAGATTCTCGTGCCATGATACTGGCTGGGTCTCAGATCCACACCAGATACTGGCTGGGTCTCCGATCCACACCAGATACTGGCTGGGTCTCTGATCCACACCAGATACTGGCTGGGTCTCTGATCAGCACCAGATACACTGGGTCTCTGATCCACACCTGATACCTCTGGGTCTCTGATCCACACCAGATACTGGCTGGGTCTCCGATCCACACCAGATACTGGCTGGGTCTCTGATCCACACCAGATACTGGCTGGGTCTCTGATCAACACCAGATACTGGCTGGGTCTCTGATCAACACCAGATACTGGCTGGGTCTCCGATCCACACCAGATACTGGCTGGGTCTCTGATCCACACCAGATACTGGCTGGGTCTCTGATCCACACCAGATACTGGCTGGGTCTCTGATCAACACCAGATACTGACTGGGTCTCTGATCCACACCAGATACTGGCTGGGTCTCTGATCAACACCAGATACTGACTGGGTCTCCGATCCACACCAGATACTGACTGGGTCTCTGATCCACACCAGATACTGGCTGGGTCTCCGATCCACACCAGATACTGACTTGGCTGGGTCTCCGATCCACACCAGATACTGACTTGGCTGGGTCTCCGATCCACACCAGATACTGACTTGGCTGGGTCTCCGATCCACACCAGATACTGACTTGGCTGGGTCTCCGATCCACACCAGATACTGACTTGGCTGGGTCTCCGATCCACACCAGATACTGACTTGGCTGGGTCTCCGATCCACACCAGATACTGACTTGGCTGGGTCTCTGATCCACACCAGATACTGACTGGGTCTCTGATCCACACCAGATACTGACTGGGTCTCTGATCCACAGATACTGGCTGGGTCATCCACACCAGATACTGACTGGGTCTCTGATCCACACCAGATACTGACTGGGTCTCTGATCCACACCAGATACTGGCTGGGTCTATCCACACCAGATACTGACTGGTTCTTGATCCACACAGAACATGAGTCTCTGATCCACAGATACTGACTAGGTCTTTCCACACCAGATACTGACTGGGTCTCTGATCCACACCAGATACTGACTGAGTCTCTGATCCACACCAGATACTGACTGGGTCTCTGATCCACACCAGATACTGACTGGGTCTCTGATCCACACCAGATACTGACTGGGTCTCTGATCCACACCAGATACTGACTAGGTCTCTGATCCACACCAGATACTGAGGGAAGGGAAGAGGAGAGAGCAATGGGTGGGGATGAGGAAGAGGAGAGAGCAATGGAGGGGGATGAGGAAGAGGAGAGAGCAACGGGGGGGGTGAGGAAGTGGAAGAGCAACGGGTGGGATGAGGAAGAGGAGAGAGCAACATGAGGAAGAGGAGAGAGCAACAGGGAGATGAGGAAGAGGAGAGAGCAACGGGGAGATGAGGAAGAAGAGAGAGCAACGGGGAGATGAGGAAGAGGAGAGCAATGGGTGGGATGAGGAAGAGGAGAGAGCAACGGGTGGGATGAGGAAGAGAAGAGAGCAACGGGTGGGATGAGGAAGAGGAGAGAGCAATGGGTGGGATGAGGAAGAGGAGAGAGCAACAGGGAGATGAGGAAGAGGAGAGCAATGGGATGAGGAAGAAGAGAGAGCAACGGGGAGATGAGGAAGAGGAGAGCAACGGGTGGGATGAGGAAGAGGAGAGAGCAACGGGTGGGATGAGGAAGAGGAGAGAGCAACGGGTGGGATGAGGAAGAGGAGAGAGCAACGGGTGGGATGAGGAAGAGGAGAGAGCAACGGGTGGGATGAGGAAGAGGAGAGAGCAACAGGGAGATGAGGACGAGGAGAGGGTAATGGGGGGGATGAGGAAGAGGAGAGGACAACGGGGAGATGAAGAGGAGAGAGCAACGGGGAGATGAAGAAGAGAGAGGAACTGGGAGATGAGGAAGAGGAGAGAGCAACGGGGAGATGAAGAAGAGAGGAACGGGGAGATGAGGAAGAGAGAGGAACGGGGAGATGAGGACGAGGAGAGAGCAACGGGGAGATGAAGAAGAGAGAGCAACGGGGAGATGAGGAAGAGGAGAGAGGAAGAGGAGAGATGAAGAAGAGAGAGGAACGGGGAGATGAGGAAGAAGAGAGCAACGGGGAGATGAAGAAGAGAGAGGAACGGGGAGATGAAGAAGAGAGCAAAGGGGAGATGAGGAAGAGGAGAGAGCAACGGGGAGATGAGGAAGAGGAGAGAGCAACAGGGAGATGAAGAAGAGAGAGCAACGGGGAGATGAGGAAGAGGAGAGAGGAAGAGGAGAGATGAAGAAGAGAGAGGAACGGGGAGATGAGGAAGAAGAGAGCAACGGGGAGATGAAGAAGAGAGAGGAACGGGGAGATGAAGAAGAGAGCAAAGGGGAGATGAGGAAGAGGAGAGAGCAACGGGGAGATGAGGAAGAGGAGAGAGGAACGTAGAGATGAGGAAGAGGAGAGAGGAAGCGGAGAGATGAAGAAGAGAGAGCAACGGGGATATGAGGAAGAGGAGAGAGGAACGGGGAGATGAGGAAGAGAGAGGAACGGGGAGATGAGGACGAGGAGAGAGCAACGGGGAGATGAAGAAGAGAGAGGAACGGGGAGATGAAGAAGAGAGCAAAGGGGAGATGAGGAAGAGGAGAGAGCAACGGGGAGATGAGGAAGAGGAGAGAGGAACGTAGAGATGAGGAAGAGGAGAGAGGAAGCGGAGAGATGAAGAAGAGAGAGCAACGGGGATATGAGGAAGAGGAGAGAGGAACGTAGAGATGAGGAAGAGGAGAGAGCAACAGGGAGATGAAGAAGAGAGAGGAACGGGGAGATGAGGAAGAGGAGATGAGGAAGAGGAGAGATGAAGAAGAGAGAGGAACGGGGAGATGAGGAAGAAGAGAGCAACGGGGAGATGAAGAAGAGAGAGGAACGTAGAGATGAGGAAGAGAGAGGAACGTAGAGATGAGGAAGAGGAGAGAGGAAGAGGAGAGATGAAGAAGAGAGAGGAACGGGGAGATGAGGAAGAAGAGAGAGCAACGGGGAGATGAGGAAGAGGAGATGAGGAAGAGGAGAGATGAAGAAGAGAGAGGAACGGGGAGATGAGGAAGAAGAGAGCAACGGGGATATGAAGAAGAGGAAGAGGAGAGATGAAGAAGAGAGAGGAACGGGGAGATGAGGAAGAGGAGAGAGCAACGGGGAGATGAGGAAGAGGAGAGAGGAAGAGGAGAGATGAAGAAGAGAGAGGAACGGGGAGATGAGGAAGAGGAGAGAGCAACGGGGAGATGAGGAAGAGGAGAGAGCAACGGGGAGATGAGGAAGAGGAGAGAGGAAGAGGAGAGATGAAGAAGAGAGAGGAACGGGGAGATGAGGAAGAGGAGAGATGAAGAGGAGAGATGAAGAAGAGAGAGGAACGGGGAGATGAGGAAGAGAGAGGAACGGGGAGATGAGGAAGAAGAGAGCAATGGGGAGATGAAGAAGAGAGAGCAACGGGGAGATGAGGAAGAGGAGAGAGGAAGAGGAGAGATGAAGAAGAGAGAGGAACGGGGAGATGAGGAAGAGGAGAGAGGAAGAGGAGAGATGAAGAAGAGAGAGGAACGGGGAGATGAGGAAGAGAGAGGAACAGGGAGATGAGGAAGAGGAGAGATGAAGAAGAGAGAGGAAATGGAGATGAGGAAGAGAGAGGAACAGGGAGATGAAGAAGACAGAGGAACGGGGAGATGAAGAAGAGAGAGGAACGGGGAGATGAGGAAGAGGAGAGAGGAAGAGGAGAGATGAAGAAGAGAGAGGAACGGGGAGATGAGGAAGAAGAGAGCAACGGGGAGATGAAGAAGAGAGAGGAACGGGGAGATGAGGAAGAGAGAGGAACGGGGAGATGAGGACGAGGAGAGAGCAACGGGGAGATGAAGAAGAGAGAGGAACGGGGAGATGAAGAAGAGAGCAAAGGGGAGATGAGGAAGAGGAGAGAGCAACGGGGAGATGAGGAAGAGGAGAGAGGAACGTAGAGATGAGGAAGAGGAGAGAGGAAGAGAGATGAAGAAGAGAGAGCAACGGGGATATGAGGAAGAGGAGAGAGGAACGGAGATGAGGAAGAGGAGAGAGCAACAGGGAGATGAAGAAGAGAGAGGAACGGGGAGATGAGGAAGAGGAGATGAGGAAGAGGAGAGATGAAGAAGAGAGAGGAACGGGGAGATGAGGAAGAAGAGAGCAACGGGAGATGAAGAAGAGAGAGGAACGAGAGATGAGGAAGAGAGAGGAACGGAGATGAGGAAGAGGAGAGAGGAAGAGGAGAGATGAAGAAGAGAGAGGAACGGGGAGATGAGGAAGAAGAGAGAGCAACGGGGAGATGAGGAAGAGGAGATGAGGAAGAGGAGAGATGAAGAAGAGAGAGGAACGGGGAGATGAGGAAGAAGAGAGCAACGGGGATATGAAGAAGACAGAGGAACGGGGAGATGAGGAAGAAGAGAGAGCAACGGGGAGATGAGGAAGAAGAGAGAGCAACGGGGAGATGAGGAAGAGGAGAGAGGAAGAGGAGAGATGAAGAAGAGAGAGGAACGGGGAGATGAGGAAGAGGAGAGATGAAGAGGAGAGATGAAGAAGAGAGAGGAACGGGGAGATGAGGAAGAGGAGAGATGAAGAGGAGAGATGAAGAAGAGAGAGGAACGGGGAGATGAGGAAGAGGAGAGATGAAGAGGAGAGATGAGGAAGAGAGAGGAACGGGGAGATGAGGAAGAGGAGAGATGAAGAGGAGAGATGAAGAAGAGAGAGGAACGGGGAGATGAGGAAGAGAGAGGAACGGGGAGATCAGGAAGAAGAGAGCAACGGGGAGATGAGGAACGGGGAGATGAGGAAGAAGAGAGCAATGGGGAGATGAAGAAGAGAGAGCAACGGGGAGATGAGGAAGAGGAGAGAGGAAGAGGAGAGATGAAGAAGAGAGAGGAACGGGGAGATGAGGAAGAGGAGAGATGAAGAAGAGAGAGGAACGGGGAGATGAGGAAGAGAGAGGAACAGGGAGATGAGGAAGAGGAGAGATGAAGAAGAGAGAGGAAATGGAGATGAGGAAGAGAGAGGAACAGGGAGATGAAGAAGACAGAGGAACGGGGAGATGAAGAAGAGAGAGGAACGGGGAGATGAGGAAGAGGAGATGAGGAAGAGGAGAGAGCAACGGGGAGATGAAGAAGAGGAGAGGAACAGGGAGATGAAGAAGAGAGAGGAACGGGGAGATGAAGAAGAGGTGAGAGGAACGGGGAGATGAGGAAGAGAGAGGAACAGGGAGATGAAGAAGAGAGAGGACCAGGGAGATGAAGAAGAGGTGAGAGGAACAGGGAGATGAAGAAGAGGAGAGGTTCTAAAGAGTCACGTAGGATCAGGGTTGCACATTTTGTGGAATATTCAGAAGTGGAAACTTTCCGTGGGAAATAATGGGAATATATGCAAATGTAATATTAATACCATTTACAAGGAGATGTTTTTTGCATAGGATATATTTACCATATCATATGGAGACAGAAACATAAACCTTTTACTGTATCATAAGTAGACATAATTTCAAATTATTAAATCCTTCCAATAGAAATAAAAAATAACAATTTAGTTAGGAATTGAACTTTAATGAAATGAGTTGACTCTTCACATGGGATGATTTCACTAAACAACAAAAGAAAAGAGAATATTGAAGAATCCCCAATGATCCATCGCATCTTCCAAAAATAAACGTTTTAAACATACATCTGTAAAACTTGCCCTCATCCAGGCCAATGTGGCGAGACACGGTAATGATGACATCATAGGCCTTGTTGATCTCTGCACCAGACAGGATGCTCTTGCCAGCAGACTTTGGGGTCCAACATGTACGCTGCGGCGTGTATGGGCTTCAGGCAGAAGTCTTCACACTTTTTTTTGCTGCATTTCAGAACTGCAGTTTCCTCTGCTTTGAGAAACAGCGAAGTGGGCAGGGCAGTGCGGATTTCTTCTCTTACATCTGCAAGCAGAGTCTGAACATCAGACAGGATGGCTTTGTCTCCCTCAATCCGTCCAATGGCTACTGCTATAGGTTTCAGGCTGCTCACCACTCTTGCCCAAAATACATCATCCAGGAGGATCCTCTTGATGGGGCTGTCCATATTGGCAGACTGTAGTGAGAAGTGATAAGGCCATTTCTTGGAGAGACTCCTTCCCCTCCAGGAGACTGTCAAACATGATGACAACACCACCCCAACGGGTATTGCTGAACAGCTTCAATGTGGTGCTCTTATTCTTCTCACATTGCTTGACGAGGTAGATTGCTGACCCCTTCACCATTTCTTTGGTTATCTTGTAGAGTGGAGCCATTGTTTTCAGTGACATGATGTCCTTGTGGAGCAGATTCAATGCATGAGCAGCACAGCCACTTTAGACCAAGCAGCCTTCCTGTTTGCAGCATTGTCTGTCACTAGTACCTTCTGTGGTCCAAGGAAATTGATGACTGCATTCAGCTCATCTGCAATGTAGAGACCGGTGTGTCTGTTGTCCCTTGTCTGTGCTCTTGTAGAATGCTGGTTGAGGTGTGGAGATGATGTAGTTAATTATTCCTTGCCCACGAACATTTGACCACCTATCAGAGATGATTGCAATACAGTCTGCTTTCTCCGTGATTTGCTTGACCTTCACTTGAACTCTGAACTCTGCATCCAGCAAATGAGTAGATAAAGCATGTCTGGTTGGAGGGGTGTATGCTGGGCGAAGAACATTCAGAAATCTCTTCCAATACACATTGCCTGTGAGCATCAAAGGTGAACCAGTTGCATACACAACTCGAGCAAGACATTCATCAGCATTTCTCTGACTACATTTCCTCAATTGAGTCAAAACAAACTGTCTGATTCCGGAAGGACCATGAGCTGTTGGTATCGATAAGGTGTCTGATTCCAGGAGGACCATGAGCTGTTGCTATCGATAAGGTGTCTGATTCCAGGAGGACCATGAGCTGTTGCTATCGATAAGGTGTCTGATTCCAGGAGGACCATGAGTTGTTGCTATCGATAAGGTGTCTGATTCCAGGAGGACCATGAGCTGTTGCTATCGATAAGGTGTCTGATTCCAGGAGGACCATGAGCGGTTGCTATCGATAAGGTGTCTGATTCCAGGAGGACCATGAGCTGTTGCTATCGATAAGGTGTCTGATTCCAGGAGGACCATGAGCTGTTGCTATCGATAAGGTGTCTGATTCCAGGAGGATGAAACATGTATGGAAACAGGTGAATTAACACTCCTCAGTTAGCAGGCTCAATCAAGCAAAAACTAACTAGCAGAAATTGTTAATTATTTAAACACGCTTTGCTGTAGGCTACTATTTACTCATTAACAAAAATCATATATGTCTTGTAAAATATATTCACCCCACCCAGTATTGTAATCAAAACTTACCAAAAAGCATGTAGCCCTTGGCTCAGACAGTGTGGTAGTGTAGACTCATTAGCATCTCATTAGTGTGCCAGATCTTGATAATCAGCTGTACATGTGATGAAAGAATGCACTGTGCACTGTGCACTGTGCATTCAACCAAAATATATAATAATGATATAATAATATATGCCATTTAGCAGACGCTTTTATCCAAAGCGACTTACAGTCATGTGTGCATACATTCTAAGTATGGGTGGTCCCGGGAATCGAACCCACTACCCTGGCGTTACAAGCGCCATCCTCTACCAACTGAGGTACACAAGACCTAGAGTTGCCTTATGTGTATCCCACTAAAAGGTTGGATGAATTTAAGCAAAATTCCCCAAATTCCAGGGCCTAACTTCCCAGAGAAAAATTCAGGAAATTTACAGGAAAGTTTCCGAACCTTTGCAACCCTACTTAGGATCGACCTCTCTCCGTCTGTTACTAATTAGTCACTTAGGATCGACCTCTCTCTGTCTGTTACTAATTAGTCACTTAGGATCGACCTCTCTCTGTCTGTTACTAATTAGTCACTTAGGATCGACCTCTCTCTGTCTGTTACTAATTAGTCACTTAGGATTGACCTCTCTCTGTCTGTTACTAATTAATCACTTAGGATCGACCTCTCTCTGTCTGTTACTAATTAGTCACTTAGGATCGACCTCTCTCTGTCTGTTACTAATTAGTCACTTAGGATCAACCTCTCTCTGTCTGTTACTAATTAGTCACTTAGGATCGACCTCTCTCTGTCTGTTACTAATTAATCACTTAGGATCGACCTCTCTCTGTCTGTTACTAATTAATCACTTAGGATCAACCTCTCTCTGTCTGTTACTAATTAGTCACTTAGGATCGACCTCTCTCTGTCTGTTAGAAATGAACTTTATGTCCTGAACACAAATCCAATACAACACATCACTGAGTACCACTCTTCATATTTTCATGCATGGTGGTGGCTGCATCATGTTATGGGTATACATTTAATTGGCAAAAACTACGTAATTTTTGTTTGTTTTTGGGATAAATAGAAACGGAATAGAGCTAAGCAGAGACAACATCCTAGAGTAAAACAAGGTTCTGACTGTTTTCAACATTCACTGGGAGACAAATTCACCTTTCAGCAGGACAATAACCTTACCAAGACGACATTGAATGTTCCTGAGTGGCCTAGTTACAATTTTAACTTAAATCGTCTTGAAAATCTATGGCAAGACTAGAAAATGGCTGATGATCAGCAACCAACTTAACAGAGCTTGAATCATTTTTAAAAAATCATGTGCAAATATTGTACAATCCAGGTGTGCAAAGTTCTTAGAGAGACTCCTCTCTCTCTCTCTCTCTGTCTCTCTGCCCCCCCCAAGAGATAACAGGTGGAAATACAACAACTCTATTGCAACGTATCAACAGAGGATTCAGTGAACTTTGAACTGTTTGGACCGTTGATTCAGCTAAAGTTGAACGATTCTAAGCTGTGATGTGAAGACAGAATAAATTTGACCAGTTTTCTGAAAGACAACCAGTTTGCTGCTCTATCCCTCTATCTCCCTCTCTATCTGTCTCCCTCTCTCTCTCTCTCCCTCTCCCTCTCGCTGTCCCTCTATCTCTCTCTCTCTCTCTCTCTCTCTCCGCCTCTCTCTCGCTCTCCACCTCTCTCTCTATCTCTCTCTCCCTCTATCCCTATCTCTATCTCGCTCTCCCTCTATCCCTCTCTCTATCTCGTTCTCCCTCTATCCCTCTCTCTATCTCGCTCTCACTCTATCTCTCTATCTCTCCACCTCTCTCTCTCCCTCTCTCTCTCAATCTCTATCCCTCTCTTCCTCTATCCCTCCTGTTAAAGATAGATGAAGGCTTACCAACCAGACTCCTGGAACGGAATACAACTAAATAACACACATACCTTCCATACTTTCTTAAGTCAAATATAATACCTCATGACTCCTGTTGAGGAGAGAGAGAGAGAGAATAGAGAGAGAGATAATAGAGAGATAGATAATAGAGAGAGGGGGGAGAGAGGATGGGGAAAGGGTTAGAAGATATGCCCGTAGAAACTCTAAACGGGAGAAGATATGTCCGTAGAAACTCTAAACGGGAGAAGATATGCCCGTAGAAACTTGAAACGGGAGAAGATATGCCCGTAGAAACTTGAAACGGGAGAAGATATGTCCGTAGAAACTCTAAACGGGAGAAGATATGCCCGTAGAAACTTGAAACGGGAGAAGATATGCCCGTAGAAACTTGAAACGGGAGAAGATATGTCCGTAGAAACTCTAAACGGGAGAAGATATGCCCGTAGAAACTTGAAACGGGAGAAGATATGCCCGTAGAAACTTGAAACGGGAGAAGATATGTCCGTAGAAACTCTAAACGGGAGAAGATATGCCCGTAGAAACTTGAAACGGGAGAAGATATGCCCGTAGAAACTTGAAACGGGCGAAGATAGGCCCGTAGAAACTCTAAACAGGAGAAGATATGCCCGTAGAAACTTGAAACGGGAGAAGATATGTCCGTAGAAACTCTAAACGGGAGAAGATATGCCCGTAGAAACTTGAAACGGGAGAAGATATGCCCGTAGAAACTTGAAACGGGAGGAGAGAGGTTAAGTCCGTAGAAACTTCAAAATCAAATCGATACAAATCGAATTGTATTGGTCACATACACGTGTTTAGCAGATGTTATTGTGAATTACAGTAGAATAGAACTGGCTGGACCGACTCAAACAGTATATCTCGAGAGATCCATGTTTCCGTGAAACAGAGTATGTTACAATACCTGATGTCTCTCTGGAAGGGGATCCTCGCCCTGAGCTCGTACACTTTATTATCCAGAGACTGAACATTAGCGAGTAATATGCTCGGAAGCGGTGGGTGGTGTGTGCGCCTGCTGAGTCGGACTAGAAGTCCACTTTGAGTACCTCTTCTCTGCCGGCGATGTTTTGGGTCAGCCTCTGGAATCAGTTAAATTGCCCTGGGAGTTACGAACAATGTAGTGCTGGTGAGTTACCGACACTCGGATATCCAAAAGTTATTCCCGGCTGTATGTACAGTGGGGGAAATAAGTATTTAGTCAGCCACCAATTGTGCAAGTTCTCCCACTTAAAAAGATGAGAGAGGCCTGTAATTTTCATCATAGGTACACTTCAACTATGACAGACAAAATGTGAAAAAAATCCAGAAAATCACATTGTATGATTTTTAATGAATTTATTTGCAAATTATGGTGGAAAATAAGTATTTGGTCAATAACAAAAGTTTATCTCAATACTTTGTTATATACCCTTTGTTGGCGTTTTCTGTAAGTCTTCACAAGGTTTTCACACAGAGAACATGCACAATTGGTGGCTGACTAAATACTTTTTTTGCCCCACTGCATTAACACAAAAACATTTCTGAACGAATAATGTAAGAAATAACGCATAAAAAACAAAAATACTGCAAAGTTGCCTCGGGACTAGAAGCTCGGCTGCCCCCCCCCGCCTCTATCGCCGCAATTTTTTAAACAGGAAAATTAAAAGGATTTACAGTTTTAATCATTCAAGTTATCCTTGAAATCCTGCGAAGCGGGTTTCATTCAAAATAATTTTCTAAAATCCGTCCCCTCTCCCTCCCTCCTGCCCGGGTGTGACATACTGTTGTGTTAAAACATAACGGAGGTTACAGTGTGTTCAGTAATGGGCTGCATACCAAAAAGCACCCTAATTCCCTATATAGTGCACTACATTTGACCAGAGCCATCCCAAATGGCACCCCATTCCCTATATAGTGCACTACATTTGACCAGAGCCATCCCAAATGGCACCCCATTCCCTATATAGTGCACTACATTTGACCAGAGCCATCCCAAATGGCACCCCATTCCCTATATAGTGCACTACTTTTGACCAGCGCCATCCCAAATGGCACCCCATTCCCTATATAGTGCACTACTTTAGACCTTGGGACACAGATGGCGTGTTCATAATGGACCCTCTGTGTGTTCTAAGGTCAGTTCATGTCTGCTTGAGGACTCGAACTGAATTCTCCCACTGCTTAATGTTCGCTACGTACTTCAGTCTGAGACTCTGCTGGCGTTGAAGTCCTTCGCGCTGACGTCCAAAATAAGGGGCGTTGTACAAAACAAAGTCATCTGCGATTGGATCATCTCTAACCAATCAGAGTATCAAAGCCAATGACACATTTTCTGAACGCTGCTTTACCCGCGTGTGTTCTGCCTCTGGCTCCACCCCATCGGTTTCTGGGACCAATCAGAACGGTTAGAATGTGTTTGCGTTCTAGAATTCGTTGAGGAGGTACTTAGATCTAGACTCGTTGGGCGTGTGTCATTCCTCAAAGCCTGCAAGGTTTACTCCTCAACACTCCTCCTATATATATACCCCATTTTCTCCCGAATTGTGGTATCCAATTGTGTAGTTAAGACTTTGTCTCATTGCGGCAACTCCCCAGCGGGCTCAAGAGGGGCGAAGATCGGGATATGGGTCCTCTGAAACATGCTCCGCCAAGCCGCTCTGCTTCTTATCCACACTGCTCGCTAACCCGGAAGTCAGCTGAACCAATTTTGTCGAGGGCAACACCCGACCGACGAGCCCAGTCCGCTTGCAGGTGCCTGGCCCGTCTCAACGAGTCGCTCGTCCCCGAAGTCGCACCGGTACTATAACTATAGCAAATATGTCTGCTTCAGTGAAGTGTGTCTGTACGGATTGTAAATATAATAGAAATTTGAATAGTTTGCTTTGTCCATCCAAGGATTGTATCTGGTCTGCTGAAGTTGTTATGGAAATGGCTCGATTTACCACATTCAGCATCACTCAAGGGAAATATAGTATTCTTTCGAACCAAGATATCTACATGTATTTCAGGATGTTGTGTATCCATGGAAATAATCAGAATTCATGTAAACATTACAGTTTTGAAAACATAGCTTGTCCAGAACTAGTGGTCTATTGGCACAATTTACCCATTACACAATTTACCCGTTACCCGTGGGACAGGGTAGGTTAAACCGTGGGACAGGGTGGATTAAACTGTGGGACAGGGTGGATTAAACTGTGGGACAGGGTGGATTCAACTGTGGGGCAGGATGGATTAAACTGTGGGACAGGATGGATTAAACTGTGGGACAGGGTGGATTATACCGTGGCACAGGGTGGATTAAACTGTGGGACAGGGTGAATTAAACTGTGGGACAGGGTGGATTAAACCGTGGCACAGGGTGGATTAAACTGTGGGACAGGGTGAATTAAACTGTGGGACAGGGTGGATTAAACCGTGGCACAGGGTGGATTAAACTGTGGGACAGGGTGGATTAAACTGTGGGACAGGGTGAATTAAACCGTGGGACAGGGTGGATTAAACTGTGGGACAGGGTGGATTAAACTGTGGGACAGGGTGGATTAAACTGTGGGACAGGGTGAATTAAACCGTGGGACAGGGTGGATTAAACTGTGGGACAGGGTGGATTAAACTGTGGGACAGGGTGGATTAAACTGTGGGACAGGGTGGATTAAACTGTGGGACAGGGTGGATTAAACTGTGGGACATGGTGGATTAAACTGTGGGACAGGGTGGATTAAACTGTGGGACAGGATGGATTAAACTGTGGGACAGGGTGGATTAAACTGTGGGACAGGGTGGATTAAACTGTGGGACAGGGTGGATTAAACTGTGGGACAGGATGGATTAAACTGTGGGACAGGGTGGATTAAACTGTGGGACAGGGTGGATTAAACCGTGGGACAGGGTGGATTAAACTGTGGGACAGGGTGGATTAAACCATGGGACAGGGTGGATTAAACCGTGGGACAGGGTGGATCAAACCGTGGGAAAAGGTAAATTGACCCGTGGGACGGTGTAGGTTAAGTTGTGGGACAGGGTGAATTGAGTCAAGGGACAGGTTAAGTTAACCCGTGGGACAGGTTGAGTTAAGCCGTGGGACAGGTTGAGTTAACCCGGGGGACAGGTTGAGTTAACCCGTGGGACAGGTTGAGTTAAGCCGTGGGACAGGTTGAGTTAAGCCATGGGACAGGTTAGGTTAAGCCGTGTGACAGGTTGAGTTAAGCCGTGGGACAGGTTAGGTTGACCCGTGGGACAGGTTGAGTTAAGCCATGGGACAGGTTGAGTTAAGCCATGTGACAGGTTGAGTTAAGCCGTGGGACAGGTTAGGTTGACCCATGGGACAGGTTAGGTTGACCAGTGGGACAGGTTGAGTTAAGCCGTGGGACAGATTGAGTTAAGCCATGTGCCAGGTTGAGTTAACCCGTGGGACAGGTTGAGTTGACCCGTGGGACAGGTTGAGTTAACCCGGGGGACAGGTTGAGTTAACCCGTGGGACAGGTTGAGTTAAGCCGTGGGACAGGTTGAGTTAAGCCATGGGACAGGTTAGGTTAAGCCGTGTGACAGGTTGAGTTAAGCCGTGGGACAGGTTAGGTTGACCCGTGGGACAGGTTGAGTTAAGCCATGGGACAGGTTGAGTTAAGCCATGTGACAGGTTGAGTTAAGCCGTGGGACAGGTTAGGTTGACCCATGGGACAGGTTAGGTTGACCCGTGGGACAGGTTGAGTTAAGCCGTGGGACAGATTGAGTTAAGCCATGTGCCAGGTTGAGTTAACCCGTGGGACAGGTTGAGTTGACCCGTGGGACAGGTTGAGTTAAGCCGTGGGACAGGTTGAGTTAACCCGTGGGACAGGTTGAGTTAAGCCGTGGGACAGGTTGAGTTAAGCCGTGGGACAGGTTGAGTTGACCCGTGGGACAGGTTGAGTTAACCCGTGGGACAGATTAGGGTAAGCCGCCTATAAACGTCTGTACTGAATTCAATTTTACCACTACTTTTAAAACCATGTCTATCTTTATTTTCCAAACACATTTCAACACAATCACAAATCTAACAAACTTTAACCAGTCCCTGTTGTTACCTCATATCCCTGCGATAATGCATTACTCCCTGGGAAGAAAACACTTCAATTTGCTCAACTTTCCCCATTGTCTCAACTTGCCCCATTGTCTCAACTGTCTCAACTTGCCCCATTGTCTCAACTTACCCCATTGTCTCAACTTGCCCCATTGTCTCAACTTACCCCATTGTCTCAACTTACCCCATTGTCTCAACTTACCCCATTGTCTCAACCTACCCCATTGTCTCAACTTGCCCCATTGTCTCAACTTACCCCAAGGCAAACATTTGGACTTTATTAGCCCACATAGCTACAAGGATGTACTTCCAGGCTAGCTTTAGTACCTCCTATTGCAGCTTATAGAGACCCCAACTGATGTATATGTGATCCAGGCATTATGAACCTCTCACACAATACATTCATTTGGTACAAAATCCACTTTTTTTTGGCCCTAACTTGTTTATCACTTGTTTTACCATGTGGTTTCGTCCTTCACAGACGCCATGAAATGATGACCACTTCCTAAATATTTTGGCCACGTGATTCATTTGGTGTATGGTTTCCTAGAAACAAAGGTGGCTCAATTTACCTCGTCACCTCAGAGACCAATTGATTGGGCCAGAGCGACACTAGTGATCTGAGGTGTGACCAATCAGACGATAGAGATATGTCTTCTACAGAAAATGTAGATTGAGGTATGTCTTCTACAGAGAATGTAGATTGAGGTATGTATTCTACAGCGAATGTAGATTGAGGTATGTCTTCTACAGAGAATGTAGATTGAGGTATGTCTTCTACAGAGAATGTAGATCGAGGTATGTCTTCTACAGAGAATGTAGATTGAGGTATGTATTCTACAGCGAATGTAGATTGAGGTATGTCTTCTACAGAGAATGTAGATTGAGGTATGTCTTCTACAGAGAATGTAGATTGAGGTATGTCTTCTACAGAGAATGTAGATCGAGGTATGTCTTCTACAGAGAATGTAGATTGAGGTATGTCTTCTACAGAGAATGTAGATTGAGGTATGTCTTCTACAGAGAATGTAGGTCAAGGCATGTCTTCTACAGAGAATGTAGGTCAAGGCATGTCTTCTACAGAGAATGTAGATTGAGGTATGTCTTCTACAGATAATGTAGATTGAGGTATGTCTTCTACAGAGAATGTAGATTGAGGTATGTCTTCTACAGAGAATGTAGATTGAGGTATGTCTTCCACAGAGAATGTAGATCGAGGTATGTCTTCTACAGAGAATGTAGGTCAGGTTTCCAATCTCTCCAATAACATACTATGGTAAAGTCAAACCCGCCTGCAGTCTGGAAGGTGTAGTTTTATTGTTGACAATAGACAGAATAGGGCGTTGCGCAAATTCTAGAAATGCACAATGTCTTTTTGTTGTGTTGCAACACATGTTCCCATGCTGTGGTTGTGGGTATTGCCTGGGCAGGGTTCGGCTAGATGCAGCACACTGTCTTGTGTTTTAGCACATGTTCTTGTGATGCGGTTAGATGCAGCACGTTGTCTTGTGTTTTATGCAAAGCATACCGTGTCCTGATTGCGGTCGTGAACTTGACCCCGTCAGTCGGTCGGTTCGTTCGGTTCAGTCGAGACATCTGGATCTGAGTCGCTCATCCCCGCAAGACCCCCAACCACTCCCCCCAACCCTCACCACCCCGCCAGCGCCTCAGGGGTGAGGCGTTATTGGCTGCCCAGTGGGACCAACCGACGAACCAACCACTGATACGAGATGCCGACTATCTATTGGCTGCATTGTTGCCATGCTGGGGTTGGCGGCTGCCTTCCTTCGCCTCACTCCACACATTCGCTCAGTTCTCCCGCCCGCCCGCCCGTCCATCGACTGTCTCTTCTGCTCTGTCTGTCTCCCAAGTTCTTAGTATCCCGTCCTGATCCCATCACAGTGTTGTTTCCCTTCATTGTGCAGTAGGAGTTTAGTTTAATCAGAGAGGTGGTGGCTGGCACCAGCCGGGAGAAGGAGGAGGAGGAGGAGGAGGAGGAGGAGGAGGAGGACGGATCTCTGCTCTGCTCTGCTGCACTCAGGCAGAAATATGTAGGTCATGTTGTGAAGCAAACACCTAGGGGAGAGAGATAGAGACTACAGTTGGATAAAGCAACAGCAGTCTGCAGGAGAGAGAGAGAGAGAGAGAGAGAGAGAGAGAGAGACTACAGTTGGATAAAGCAACAGCAGTCTCCAGGAGAGAGAGAGAGAGAGAGAGAGAGAGAGAGAGAGAGAGAGAGAGAGAGAGAGAGAGAGAGAGAGAGAGAGAGAGAGAGAGAGAGAGAGAGAGAGAGAGAGAGAGAGAGAGAGAGAGAGAGAGAGAGAGAGAGAGAGAGAGAGAGAGAGAGAGAGAGAGAGAGAGAGAGAGAGAGAGAGAGAGAGAGAGAGAGAGAGAGAGAGAGACAGAGAGAGAGAGAGAGAGAGAGGGAGAGAGACTGACTGACTGCAGAATGTTCACAGCCATGGTGTAGGACTGGGAGTCTGACTCGAAGCACAGAGAATGTGCTGCCTGCTCATTTTCTCCAGACAACACACCATTCCAATGCTTTTAA
The DNA here is from genome assembly GCF_023373465.1 of Oncorhynchus keta. NCBI lineage: Eukaryota > Metazoa > Chordata > Actinopteri > Salmoniformes > Salmonidae > Oncorhynchus > Oncorhynchus keta. Next base: position 2,248,882 of record NC_068448.1, on the reverse strand, counting down.
ATCCATGACAGAGTGCACACTTCGGGATAAGGGTAGAGAACTGGGACTCATCCTCAGTCTTGGAAGGTGGTTGGTTCTTGTTGTAGAGAATACTATCACCAGCATGGACCACATTTCCTCAAAACCGATTTTTAAAAAAGGGTGAAAAGAACCCCTTTTGGAAACCTTTTAATTATTTTTAGAGAGAGAGGTAATATTCTAGAACACACGGTAGAATACAGTAGAGGTAATATTCTAGAACACACAGTAGAATACAGTATAGGTAATATTCTAGAACACACAGTAGAATACAGTATAGGTAATATTCTAGAACACACAGTAGGATACGGTATAGGTAATATTCTAGAACACACAGTAGAATACAGTATAGGTAATATTCTAGAACACACAGTAGAATACAGTATAGGTAATATTCTAGAACACACAGTAGTATACAGTAGAGGTAATATTCTAGAACACACAGTAGAATACAGTATAGGTAATATTCTAGAAAACACAGTAGAATACAGTATAGGTAATATTCTAGAACACACAGTAGAATACAGTATAGGTAATATTCTAGAACACACAGTAGAATACAGTAGAGGTAATATTCTAGAACACACAGTATAATACAGTATAGGTAATATTCTAGAACACACAGTAGAATACAGTATAGGTAATATTCTAGAAAACACAGTAGAATACGGTATAGGTAATATTCTAGAACACACAGTAGATACGGTATAGGTAACTAAACACAGTAGATACGGTATAGGTAACTAAACACAGTATATATGGTATAGGTAACTAAACACAGTATATATGGTATAGGTAACTAAACACAGTATATATGGTATAGGTAACTAAACACAGTAGGATACGGTATAGGTAACTAAACACAGTAGATACGGTATAGGTAACTAAACACAGTAGATATGGTATAGGTAACTAAACACAGTAGATACGGTATAGGTAACTAAACACAGTAGATACGGTATAGGTAACTAAACACAGTAGATACGGTATAGGTAACTAAACACAGTAGATATGGTATAGGTAACTAAACACAGTAGGATACGGTATAGGTAACTAAACACAGTAGATACGGTATAGGTAACTAAACACAGTATATATGGTATAGGTAACTAAACACAGTATATACGGTATAGGTAACTAAACACAGTAGGATACGGTATAGGTAACTAAACACAGTAGATACGGTATAGGTAACTAAACACAGTAGATACGGTATAGGTAACTAAACACAGTAGATACGGTATAGGTAACTAAACACAGTAGATACGGTATAGGTAACTAAACACAGTAGATACGGTATAGGTAACTAAACACAGTAGATATGGTATAGGTAACTAAACACAGTAGATACGGTATAGGTAACTAAACACAGTAGATATGGTATAGGTAACTAAACACAGTAGATACGGTATAGGTAACTAAACACAGTATATATGGTATAGGTAACTAAACACAGTAGATACGGTATAGGTAACTAAACACAGTAGATACGGTATAGGTAACTAAACACAGTATATATGGTATAGGTAACTAAACACAGTATATATGGTATAGGTAACTAAACACAGTATATATGGTATAGGTAACTAAACACAGTAGGATACGGTATAGGTAACTAAACACAGTAGATACGGTATAGGTAACTAAACACAGTAGATATGGTATAGGTAACTAAACACAGTAGATACGGTATAGGTAACTAAACACAGTAGATACGGTATAGGTAACTAAACACAGTAGATACGGTATAGGTAACTAAACACAGTAGATATGGTATAGGTAACTAAACACAGTAGGATACGGTATAGGTAACTAAACACAGTAGATACGGTATAGGTAACTAAACACAGTATATATGGTATAGGTAACTAAACACAGTATATACGGTATAGGTAACTAAACACAGTAGGATACGGTATAGGTAACTAAACACAGTAGATACGGTATAGGTAACTAAACACAGTAGATACGGTATAGGTAACTAAACACAGTAGATACGGTATAGGTAACTAAACACAGTAGATACGGTATAGGTAACTAAACACAGTAGATACGGTATAGGTAACTAAACACAGTAGATATGGTATAGGTAACTAAACACAGTAGATACGGTATAGGTAACTAAACACAGTAGATATGGTATAGGTAACTAAACACAGTAGATACGGTATAGGTAACTAAACACAGTATATATGGTATAGGTAACTAAACACAGTAGATACGGTATAGGTAACTAAACACAGTAGGATACAGTATAGGTAACTAAACACAGTAGATACGGTATAGGTAACTAAAACGGTGATGTGTGTGTGTGTGTGTGTGTGTGTGTGTGTGTGTGTGTGTGTGTGTGTGTGTGTGTGTGTGTGTGTGTGTGTGTGTGTGTGTGTGTGTGTGTGTGTGTGTGTGTGTGTGTGTGTGTGTGTGAGCGCAAAACAGAAGGATAGAAAGAAGTAGAGAGATGGCCTACTGCCACTGAAGCCTACTGCTACTGAACCCTACTGCCACTGAAGCATACTGCTACTGAACCCTACTGCTACTGAACCCTACTACTACTGAACCCTACTGCTACTGAACCCTACTACTACTGAAGCCTACTGCTACTGAAGCCTACTGCTACTGAACCCTACTGCTACTGAAGCCTACTGCTACTGAAGCCTACTGCTACTGAACCATACTCCTACTGAAGCCTACTGCTACTGAACCCTACTGCTACTGAAGCCTACTGCTACTGATCCATACTCCTACTGAAGCCTACTGCTACCGAAGCCTACTGCTACTGAAGCTTACTGCTGCTGAACCCTGCTGCTACTGAAGCCTACTGCTACTGAACTATACTCCTACTGAAGCCTACTGCTACCGAAGCCTACTGCTACTGAACCATACTCCTACTGAAGCCTACTGCTACTGATCCCTACTGCTACTGAAGCCTACTGCTACTGAACCCTACTTCTACTGAAGCCTACTGCTACTGAAGCCTACTGCTACTGAACCCTACTGCTACTGATCCCTACTGCTACTGAAGCCTCCTGCTACTGATCCCTACTGCTACTGAAGCCTACTGCTACTGAAGCCTCCTGCTACTGAAGCCTACTACTACTGATCCCTACTGCTACTGAAGCCTCCTGCTACTGATCCATACTGCTACTGAAGCCTACTGCTACTGAAGTCTACTGCTACTGAAGCCTACTGCTACTGAAGCCTACTGCTACTGAAGTCTACTGCTACTGAAGCCTACTGCTACTGAAGTCTACTGTTACTGAACCCTACTGCTACTGAAGCCTACTGCTACTGAAGCCTACTGCTACTAAACCCTACTGCTACCGAAGCCTACTGCTACTGAACCATACTCCTACTGAAGCCTACTGCTACTGAACCCTACTTCTACTGAAGCCTACTGCTACTGAACCCTACTGCTACTGAAGCCTACTGCTACTGAAGCCTACTGCTACTGAAGTCTACTGCTACTGAACCATACTCCTACTGAAGCCTACTGCTACTGATCCCTACTGCTACTGAAGCCTACTGCTACTGAAGCCTACTGCTACTGAAGCCTACTGCTACTGAAATCTACTGCTACTGAAGCCTACTGCTATTGAAGTCTACTGCTACTGAAGCCTACTGCTACTGAAGTCTACTGCTACTGAAGCCTACTGCTACTGAAGTCTACTGCTACTGAAGCCTACTGCTACTGAAGTCTACTGTTACTGAAGTCTACTGTTACTGAAGCCTACTGCTACTGAAGTCTACTGCTACTGAAGTCTACTGCTACTGAACCCTACTGCTACTGAAGCCTACTGCTACTGAAGCCTACTTCTACTGAACCCTACTGCTACTGAAGCATACTGCTACTAAACCCTACTGCTACCGAAGCCTACTGCTACTGAACCATACTCCTACTGAAGCCTACTGCTACTGAACCCTACTGCTACTGAAGCCTACTGCTACTGAAGTTTACTGCTACTGAAGCCTACTGCTACTGAACCCTACTGCTACTGAAGTCTACTGTTACTGAACCCTACTGCTACTGAAGCCTACTGCTACTGAAGCCTACTGCTACTAAACCCTACTGCTACCGAAGCCTACTGCTACTGAACCATACTCCTACTGATGCCTACTGCTACTGAACCCTACTGCTACTGAAGCCTACTGCTACTGATCCATACTCCTACTGAAGCCTACTGCTACTGAAGCCTACTGCTACTGAAGTCTACTGCTACTGAAGCCTACTGCTACTGAAGTCTACTGTTACTGAACCCTACTGCTACTGAAGCCTACTGCTACTGAAGCCTACTGCTACTAAACCATACTGCTACCGAAGCCTACTGCTACTGAACCATACTCCTACTGAAGCCTACTGCTACTGAAGCCTACTGCTACTGAAGCCTACTGCTACTGAAGTCTACTGCTACTGAAGTCTACTGCTACTGAAGCCTACTGCTACTGAAGCCTACTGCTACTGAAGTCTACTGCTACTGAAGCATACTGCTACTGAAGTCTACTGCTACTGAAGCCTACTGCTACTAAACCCTACTGCTACCGAAGCCTACTGCTACTGAACCATACTCCTACTGAAGCCTACTGCTACTGAACCCTACTGCTACTGAAGCCTACTGCTACTGATCCATACTCCTACTGAAGCCTACTGCTACCGAAGCCTACTGCTACTGAAGCTTACTGCTGCTGAACCCTGCTGCTACTGAAGCCTACTGCTACTGAACTATACTCCTACTGAAGCCTACTGCTACCGAAGCCTACTGCTACTGAACCATACTCCTACTGAAGCCTACTGCTACTGATCCCTACTGCTACTGAAGCCTACTGCTACTGAACCCTACTTCTACTGAAGCCTACTGCTACTGAAGCCTACTGCTACTGAACCCTACTGCTACTGATCCCTACTGCTACTGAAGCCTCCTGCTACTGATCCCTACTGCTACTGAAGCCTACTGCTACTGAAGCCTCCTGCTACTGAAGCCTACTGCTACTGATCCATACTCCTACTGAAGCCTCCTGCTACTGATCCCTACTGCTACTGATCCCTACTGCTACTGAAGCCTACTGCTACTGAAGCCTCCTGCTACTGAAGCCTACTGCTACTGATCCCTACTGCTACTGAAGCCTACTGCTACTGAAGCCTACTGCTACTGAAGTCTACTGCTACTGAAGCCTACTGCTACTGAAGTCTACTGTTACTGAACCCTACTGCTACTGAAGCCTACTGCTACTGAAGCCTACTGCTACTAAACTCTACTGCTACCGAAGCCTACTGCTACTGAACCATACTCCTACTGAAGCCTACTGCTACTGAACCCTACTGCTACTGAAGCCTACTGCTACTGATCCATACTCCTACTGAAGCCTACTGCTACTGAAGCCTACTGCTACTGAAGTCTACTGCTACTGAAGCCTACTGCTACTGAAGTCTACTGTTACTGAACCCTACTGCTTCTGAACCCTACTGCTACCGAAGCCTACTGCTACTGAACCATACTCCTACTGAAGCCTACTGCTACTGAAGCCTACTGCTACTGAAGTCTACTGCTACTGAAGTCTACTGCTACTGAACCCTACTGCTACTGAAGCCTACTGCTACTGAAGCCTACTTCTACTGAATCCTACTGCTACTGAAGCATACTGCTACTAAACCCTACTGCTACCGAAGCCTACTGCTACTGAACCATACTCCTACTGAAGCCTACTGCTACTGAACCCTACTGCTACTGAAGCCTACTGCTACTGAAGTTTACTGCTACTGAAGCCTACTGCTACTGAAGTCTACTGCTACTGAAGCCTACTGCTACTGAAGCCTACTGCTACTGAAGTCTACTGTTACTGAACCCTACTGCTACTGAAGCCTACTGCTACTGAAGCCTACTGCTACTAAACCCTACTGCTACCGAAGCCTACTGCTACTGAACCATACTCCTACTGAAGCCTACTGCTACTGAACCCTACTGCTACTGAAGCCTACTGCTACTGATCCATACTCCTACTGAAGCCTACTGCTACTGAAGCCTACTGCTACTGAAGTCTACTGTTACTGAACCCTACTGCTACTGAAGCCTACTGCTACTGAAGCCTACTGCTACTAAACCCTACTGCTACCGAAGCCTACTGCTACTGAACCATACTCCTACTGAAGCCTACTGCTACTGAACCCTACTGCTACTGAAGCCTACTGCTACTGAAGCCTACTGCTACTGAAGCCTACTGCTACTGAAGTCTACTGCTACTGAACCCTACTGCTACTGAAGCCTACTGCTACTGAAGGCTACTGCTACTGAAGTCTACTGCTACTGATCCATACTGCTACTGAAGCCTACTGCTACTGAAGCCTACTGCTACTGAAGCCTACTGCTACTGAACCCTACTGCTACTGAAGTCTACTGCTACTGAAGTCTACTGCTACTGAAGCCTACTGCTACTGAAGTCTACTGCTACTGAAGTCTACTGCTACTGAAGCCTACTGCTACTGAACCATACTCCTACTGAAGCCTACTGCTACTGAAGCCTACTGCTACTGAACCCTACTGCTACTGAAGCCTACTGCTACTGAAGTCTACTGCTACTGAAGTCTACTGCTACTGAAGCCTACTGCTACTGAAGTCTACTGCTACTGAAGTCTACTGCTACTGAAGCCTACTGCTACTGAAGCCTACTGCTACCGAAGCCTACTGCTACTGAACCATACTCCTACTGAAGCCTACTGCTACTGAAGCCTACTGCTACTGAACCCTACTGCTACTGAAGCCTACTGCTACTGATCCATACTCCTACTGAAGCCTACTGCTACCGAAGCCTACTGCTACTGAAGCCTACTGCTGCTGAACCCTGCTGCTACTGAAGCCTACTGCTACTGAACTATACTCCTACTGAAGCCTACTGCTACCGAAGCCTACTGCTACTGAACCATACTCCTACTGAAGCCTACTGCTACTGATCCCTACTGCTACTGAAGCCTACTGCTACTGAACCCTACTTCTACTGAAGCCTACTGCTACTGAAGCCTACTGCTACTGAACCCTACTGCTACTGATCCCTACTGCTACTGAAGCCTCCTGCTACTGATCCCTACTGCTACTGAAGCCTACTGCTACTGAAGCCTCCTGCTACTGAAGCCTACTGCTACTGATCCCTACTGCTACTGAAGCCTCCTGCTACTGATCCATACTGCTACTGAAGCCTACTGCTACTGAAGTCTACTGCTAATGAAGCCTACTGCTACTGAAGCCTACTGCTACTGAAGTCTACTGCTACTGAAGCCTACTGCTACTGAAGTCTACTGTTTCTGAACCCTACTGCTACTGAAGCCTACTTCTACTGAAGCCTACTGCTACTAAACCCTACTGCTACCGAAGCCTACTGCTACTGAACCATACTCCTACTGAAGCCTACTGCTACTGAACCCTACTGCTACTGAAGCCTACTGCTACTGATCCATACTCCTACTGAAGCCTACTGCTACTGAAGCCTACTGCTACTGAAGTCTACTGCTACTGAAGCCTACTGCTACTGAAGTCTACTGTTACTGAACCCTACTGCTTCTGAAGCCTACTGCTACTGAAGCCTACTGCTAATAAACCCTACTGCTACCGAAGCCTACTGCTACTGAACCATACTCCTACTGAAGCCTACTGCTACTGAACCCTACTGCTACTGAAGCCTACTGCTACTGAAGCCTACTGCTACTGAAGCCTACTGCTACTGAAGCCTCCTGCTACTGATCCATACTGCTACTGAAGCCTACTGCTACTGAAGTCTACTGCTACTGAAGCCTACTGCTACTGAAGCCTACTGCTACTGAAGTCTACTGCTACTGAAGCCTACTGCTACTGAAGTCTACTGTTTCTGAACCCTACTGCTACTGAAGCCTACTGCTACTGAAGCCTACTGCTACTAAACCCTACTGCTACCGAAGCCTACTGCTACTGAACCATACTCCTACTGAAGCCTACTGCTACTGAACCCTACTGCTACTGAAGCCTACTGCTACTGATCCATACTCCTACTGAAGCCTACTGCTACTGAAGTCTACTGCTACTGAAGCCTACTGCTACTGAACCCTGCTGCTACTGAAGTCTACTGTTACTGAACCCTACTGCTACTGAAGCCTACTGCTACTGAAGCCTACTGCTAATAAACCCTACTGCTACCGAAGCCTACTGCTACTGAACCATACTCCTACTGAAGCCTACTGCTACTGAACCCTACTGCTACTGAAGCCTACCTGCTGCTACTGAAGCCTACTGCTACTGAAGTCTACTGCTGAACCCTACTGCTACCTGAAATCTACTGCTACTGAAGCCTACTGCTATTGAAGTCTACTGCTACTGAAGCCTACTGCTACTGAAGTGAAGCCTACTGCTGCTGACTGCTACTGAAGCCTACTGCTACTGAACCCTACTGCTACTGAAGCCTACTGCTACTGAAGCCTACTGCTACTGAAGTCTACTGTTACTGAACCCTACTGCTACTGAAGCCTACTGCTACTGAAGCCTACTGCTACTGAAGCCTACTGCTACTGAAGCCTACTGCTACTGAACCATACTCCTACTGCCTACTGCTACTGAACCCTATGCTACTGAAGCCTACTGCTAAGAAGCCTACTGCTACTGAAGTCTACTGCTACTGAAGCCTACTGCTGCTGAACCCTGCTGCTACTGAAGTCTACTGTTACTGAACCCTACTGCTACTGAAGCCTACTGCTACTGAAGCCTACTGCCCTGAAGTACTGTTACTGAACCATACTCCTACTGAAGCCTACTGCTACTGAAGCCTACTGCTACTGAAGCCTACTGCTGCTGAACCCTGCTGCTACTGAAGCCTACTGCTACTGAACTATACTCCTACTGAAGCCTACTGCTACCGAAGCCTACTGCTACTGAACCATACTCCTACTGAAGCCTACTGCTACTGATCCCTACTGCTACTGAAGCCTACTGCTACTGAAGCCGTGTACCCTCAGGCTGCGGCAGCTCAAACAAAGTGCTGATTCGTCATCCCAAACACATCGCTCTTCCACAGACTTTAATCTCAATAGGTCTATGTCAAATCAATTAGTGTCATGTCAGGTGGAGATTATTTTTTAGATTAGCCTGCTTTTATGTCTTCATCAAAAACCTGCTTACACAGCATGTTCAGATAGGAAGCGCTGGGCTTTTTGATGCGTACTGTATATGACTGTGAAACAGTGTGTGTGTGTGTGTGTGTGTGTGTGTGTGTGTGTGTGTGTGTGTGTGTGTGTGTGTGTGTGTGTGTGTGTGTGTGTGTGTGTGTGTGTGAGCATGTGTGTGTGTGTGTGTGTGTGTGTGTGAGCATGTGTGTGTGTGTGTGTGTGTGTGTGTGTGTGAGCATGTGTGTGTGTGTGTGTGTGTGTGTGAGCATGTGTGTGTGTGTGTGTGTGTGTGTGTGTGTGTGTGTGTGTGTGTGTGTGTGTGTGTGTGTGTGTGTGTGTGTGTGTGTGTGTGTGTGTGTGTGTGTGTGTGTGTGTGTGTGTGCGTGTGAGCGTGTGTGTGTGAGCATGTGTATGTGTGTAAGGCTCAGAGAGTTTGTGTTCACAACAGAACCACCAAGATATGACAGTCTCACTTCCGAATTGGACGTTTCAGACAAGGGGGGATAAACGTCGATATTTGACGGGGAAAATGTGTGCAACTCGTGAGCCTTGGAACCAGAACACACAGGCCACCACTCCACCACTCCACCACTCCACCACTCCACCACTCCACCACTCCACCACTCCACCACTCCACCACTCCACCACTCCACCACTCCACCACTCCACCACTCCACCACTCCACCACTCCACCACTCCACCACGCCACCACTCCCGTTGATGAAATGGAATGTCGATTTCTAAGGTTATTAAGTTTAGACGTTCATTCCCGAATGTTCAAATTTAAGAGCTAAGGTTTGCGATAGGCTTAAAACAACTTAAACCTTAGAAATCACGGTTTTTCCCTGTTGACAGGGGGATGGATGACGGAGTGGTGTAAGCTGTGACCTCTGGCTGCGAGGGGGTTTCCCTGTCCTGGTTGCCTGGATGGACATCTAGTTTCACTGTGAAACTGGGGCGACCTGCTTGGTACCACATCAGAGAGTAGCAGATTAAACCTGATTGGTTAAGATACAAACACACAGAAGTGAGAAAAGTGGAGTGTAGAGGCTTTGAAGGAGAGTGGCGAACCAGACCATGTAATTCTCTCTTTCTCCTTCTCCCTTGCCCCCCCCCCAAAAAAAAGTTTATTGGCATGAAAAGTGTTAGCACATACAGTGCCACAGTAAACATGAGTAATAACAGTTGACAGGACACTAGAGTAAGAAATGAATGAGGACAATACTGAAATAGTGAGGAAGACGAGTAGAGGACAATACTGAAATAGTGAGGAAGACGAGTAGAGGACAATACTGAAATAGTGAGGAAGACGAGTAGAGGACAATACTGAAATAGGGAGGAAGACGGGTAGAGGACAATACTGAAATAGTGAGGAAGACGGGTAGAGGACAATACTGAAATAGTGAGGAAGACATCAGAGGACAATACTGAAATAGTGAGGAAGACGGGTGAGGACAATACTGAAATAGTGAGGAAGACGAGTAGAGGACAATACTGAAATAGTGAGGAAGACGAGTAGAGGACAATACTGAAATAGTGAGGAAGACGAGTAGAGGACAATACTGAAATAGTGAGGAAGACGAGTAGAGGACAATACTGAAATAGTGAGGAAGACGGGTAGAGGACAATACTGAAATAGTGAGGAAGACGAGTAGAGGACAATACTGAAATAGTGAGGAAGACGAGTAGAGGACAATACTGAAATAGTGAGGAAGACGAGTAGAGGACAATACTGAAATAGGGAGGAAGACGGGTAGAGGACAATACTGAAATAGTGAGGAAGACGAGTAGAGGACAATACTGAAATAGTGAGGAAGACGGGTAGAGGACAATACTGAAATAGTGAGGAAGACGAGTAGAGGACAATACTGAAATAGTGAGGAAGACGAGTAGAGGACAATACTGAAATAGTGAGGAAGACGGGTAGAGGACAATACTGAAATAGTGAGGAAGACGGGTAGAGGACAATACTGAAATAGTGAGGAAGACGAGTAGAGGACAATACTGAAATAGTGAGGAAGACGGGTAGAGGACAATACTGAAATAGTGAGGAAGACGAGTAGAGGACAATACTGAAATAGTGAGGACGACGGGTAGAGGACAATACTGAAATAGTGAGGAAGACGAGTAAAGGACAATACTGAAATAGTGAGGAAGACGGGTAGAGGACAATACTGAAATAGTGAGGAAGACGGGTAGAGGACAATACTGAAATAGTGAGGAAGACGAGTAAAGGACAATACTGAAATAGTGAGGAAGACGGGTAGAGGACAATACTGAAATAGTGAGGAAGACGGGTAGAGGACAATACTGAAATAGTGAGGAAGACGAGTAGAGGACAATACTGAAATAGTGAGGAAGACGAGTAGAGGACAATACTGAAATAGTGAGGAAGACGGGTAGAGGACAATACTGAAATAGTGAGGAAGACGGGTAGAGGACAATACTGAAATAGTGAGGAAGACGAGTAAAGGACAATACTGAAATAGTGAGGAAGACGGGTAGAGGACAATACTGAAATAGTGAGGAAGACGAGTAAAGGACAATACTGAAATAGTGAGGAAGACGGGTAGAGGACAATACTGAAATAGTGAGGAAGACGAGGTAAAGGACAATACTGAAATAGTGAGGAAGACGGGTAGAGGACAATACTGAAATAGTGAGGAAGACGGGTAGAGGACAATACTGAAATAGTGAGGAAGACGAGTAGAGGACAATACTGAAATAGTGAGGAAGACGAGTAGAGGACAATACTGAAATAGTGAGGAAGACGGGTAGAGGACAATACTGAAATAGTGAGGAAGACGAGTAGAGGACAATACTGAAATAGTGAGGAAGACAGGTAGAGGACAATACTGAAATAGTGAGGAAGACGGGTAGAGGACAATACTGAAATAGTGAGGAAGACGGGTAGAGGACAATACTGAAATAGTGAGGAAGACGGGTAGTGATGTCACTGTTCTGGTTGGTCGTTCGACTGGCTGTCAACATATCTTTGCAGCTAATGTTGGATTTTCAAATGTTCTGTTTTTGTTTAGAAGTCTGTGTGTTTTCAATGTGGGTGAAGAAAATTGCCCGTAAGTCTGTATAATTCTGGCAGTGTAGGAGAAAGATTCTGCCTTGTCTCAACCTGTCTCTGAGGGCAGAGTTCTCTCTGTGTTTGCCAGATCTGTCTGTGGCAACTGTTTTCTATGGCCAGACTGTGCTCACTGAGTCTGTACCTAGTCGGTGTTTTCCTCAGTTTTCTATCAAGTCACAGTGGTCAGATAGTCTGCCTCATTTAATATAATCTGATATGTCTCATTTAATAGATGTTTTAATGGCATGGAAAGCCCTCTTTGCTTTTGTCTTTCAGTTCATTCTAGTGGTTAGAGCATTGGGCCAGTAACCGGAAGGTTGCTGGATCAAATCCCCGAGCGGACAAGGTAAAAATCTGTCGTTCTGCCCCCGAGCAAGGCAGTTAACCCACTGTTCACCGGGCGCCGAAGATGTGGAGGTTGATTAAGGCAGCCCCCTCCAGCACCTCTGATTCAGAGGGGTTGGGTTCAATGTGGAAGACACATTTCAGTTGAATACATTCATTTGGACAACTGACTAGTTATCCCCTTTCCCTTTCTATCTCTCTCTGTCTCTACCTCTCTCCTGGCTGCACAGCTACACAGTTAACACACACAGGGCTGGAGCTGACGGCCTGTCAAGACCTGCTCCTCACTGTGTGTCAAGACCTGCTCCTGTGTCTGGCTGTGTCTGGCTGTCTGTCAGGGTGTGTCTCTGTCTGTCTGGCTGTCTGTCAGGGTATGTCTCTGTCTGTCTGTCTGTCTGGCTGTCTGTCAGGGTGTGTCTCTGTCTGTATGTCTGTCTGGCTGTCTGTCAGGGTGTGTCTCTGTCTGTCTGGCTGTCTGTCAGGGTGTGTCTCTGTCTGTCTGGCTGTCTGTCAGGGTATGTCTGGCTGTGTCTGGCTGTGTCTGTCTGGCTGGCTGGCTGGCTGGCTGGCTGTCAGGGTATGTCTGGCTGTCTAGCTGTGTCTGGCTGTCTGTCAGGGTGTGTCTCTGTCTGTCTGTCTGTCTGTCTGGCTGTCTGTCAGGGTGTGTCTCTGTCTGTCTGTCTGTCTGGCTGGCTGTCTGTCAGGGTGTGTCTCTGTCTGTCTGGCTGTCTGTCAGGGTATGTCTGGCTGTCTGGCTGTCAGGGTGTGTCTCTGTCTGTCTGGCTGTCTGTCAGGGTATGTCTGGCTGTCTGGCTGTGTCTGGCTGTCTGTCTGGCTGTCTGGCTGTCCGGCTCTATCAGTTTTGCACATCGAGAGACTGAAATTTCTTCCCATTCCTCCTTGCAAAACAGCTCGAGCTCAGTGAGGTTGGATGGAGAGCATTTGTGAACAGCAGTTTTCAGTTCTTTCCACAGATTCTCGATTGGATTCAGGTTTGGACTTTGACTTGGCCATTCTAACACCTGGATAGGTTTATTTTTGAACCATTCCATTGTAGATTTTGCTTTATGTTTTGGATCATTGTCTTGTTGGAAGACAAATCTCCGTCCCAGTCTCAGGTCTTTTGCAGACTCCATCAGGTTTTCTTCCAGAATGGTCCTGTATTTGGCTCCATCCATCTTCCCATCAATTTTAACCATCTTCCCTGTCCCTGCTGAAGAAAAGCAGGCCCAAACCATGATGCTGCCACCACCATGTTTGACAGTGGGGATGGTGTGTTCAGGGTGATGAGCTGTGTTGCTTTTACGCCAAACATAACGTTTTGCATTGTTGCCAAAAAGTTCCATTTTGGTTTCATCTGACCAGAGCACCTTCTTCCACATGTTTGGTGTGTCTCCCAGGTGGCTTGTGGCAAACTTTAAACAACACTTTTTATGGATATCTTTAAGAAATGGCTTTCTTCTTGCCACTCTTCCATAAAGGCCAGATTTGTGCAATATACGACTGATTGTTGTCCTATGGATAGAGTCTCCCACCTCAGCTGTAGATCTCTGCAGTTCATCCAGAGTGATCATGGGCCTCTTGGATGCATCTCTGATCAGTCTTCTCCTTGTATGAGCTGAAAGTTTAGAGGGATGGCCAGGTCTTGGTAGATTTTCAGTGGTCTGATACTCCTTCCATTTCAATATTATCGCTTGCACAGTGCTCCTTGGGATGTTTAAAGCTTGCGAAATCTTTTTGTATCCAAATCCGGCTTTAAACTTCTTCACAACAGTATCTCGGACCTGCCTGGTGTGTTCCTTGTTCTTCATGATGCTCTCTGCGCTTTTAACGGACCTCTGAGACTATCACAGTGCAGGTGCATTTATACAGAGACTTGATTACACACAGGTGGATTGTATTTATCATCATTAGTAATTTAGGTCAACATTGGATCATTCAGAGATCCTCACTGAACTTCTAGAGAGAGTTTGCTGCACTGAAAGTAAAGGGGCTGAATAATTTTGCACGCCCAATTTTTCAGTTTTTGATTTGTTAAAAAAGTTTGAAATATCCAATAAATTTCGTTCCACTTCATGATTGTGTCCCACTTGTTGTTGATTCTTCACAAAAAAATACAGTTTTATATCTTTATGTTTGAAGCCTGAAATGTGGCAAAAGGTCGCAAAGTTCAAGGGTGCCGAATACTTTCGCAAGGCACTGTAGTCTGCAGACCTGGGTCAAACACATATGTAGTCTGCAGACCTGGGTCAAACACATATGTAGTCTGCAGACCTGGGTCAAACACATATGTAGTCTGCAGACCTGGGTCAAACACATATGTAGTCTGCAGACCTGGGTCAAACACATATGTAGTCTGCAGACCTGGGTCAAACACATATATAGTCTGCAGACCTGGGTCAAACACATATGTAGTCTGCAGACCTGGGTCAAACACATATGTAGTCTGCAGACCTGGGTCAAACACATATGTAGTCTGCAGACCTGGGTCAAACACATATATAGTCTGCAGACCTGGGTCAAACACATATATAGTCTGCAGACCTGGGTCAAACACATATGTAGTCTGCAGACCTGGGTCAAACACATATGTAGTCTGCAGACCTGGGTCTAACACATATGTAGTCTGCAGACCTGGGTCAAACACATATGTAGTCTGCAGACCTGGGTCAAACACATATGTAGTCTGCAGACCTGGGTCAAACACATATGTAGTCTGCAGACCTGGGTCAAACACATATGTAGTCTGCAGACCTGGGTCAAACACATATGTAGTCTGCAGACCTGGGTCAAACACATATGTAGTCTGCAGACCTGGGTCAAACACATATGTAGTCTGCAGACCTGGGTCAAACACATATATAGTCTGCAGACCTGGGTCAAACACATATATAGTCTGCAGACCTGGGTCAAACACATATGTAGTCTGCAGACCTGGGTCAAACACATACAATGCATTTGGAAAGTATTCAGGCCCATTTACTTTTCCCACATTTTGTTACGTTACAGCCTTATTAAATAAAACATTTTCCTCATCAATCGACACACAATACCCCATAATGACATCACATTACCCCCTAATGACATCACAATACCCCCTAATGACATCACAATACCCCATAATGACATCACAATACCCCATAATGACATCACAATACCCCCTAATGACATCACAATACCCCATAATGACATCACAATACCCCATAATGACAAAGCAGAAACAGGTTTTTAGACATTTTTGCACATTTATTACAATAAAAAATCAGAAATACCTTATTTACAAAAGTATTATAGTATACCTACGAGCCCCTAACCAAAAACGCAGTACAGATAAGAATAAGAAATAAAAGTAACAAGTTAAAGAGTAAAATAACAATAGCGAGACTATATACAGGGTTGCACCGGTTAGTTGAGATAATTGAGGTAATATGTACATGTAGGTAGAGTTATTTAAGTGACTATTCATAGATGATAACAACAGAGAGTAGCAGTGGTGTAAAAGGAGGGGGGGGGGCAAATACAAATAGTCTGGTTAGCCATTTGATTAGGTATTCAGGAGTCTTATGGCTTGGGGGTAGATGCTATTTAGAGGCCTCTTGGACCTAGACTTTGTGCTCTGGTACCGCTTGCCGTGCGGTAGCAGCGAGAACAGTCTATGACTAGGGTAGCTGGAGTCTTTGACCATTTTTAGGGCCTTCCTCCGACATCGCCTGGTATAGAGGTCCTATGGCAGGAAGCTTGGCCCCAGTGATGTGTACTGGTTCTTCCTCTGACACCACCTGGTATAGAGGTCCTATGGCAGGAGGCTTGGCCCCAGTGATGTACTGGGCCTTCCTCTGACACCACCTGGTATAGAGGTCCTATGGCAGGAAGCTTGGCCCCAGTGATGTACTGGGCCTTCCTCCGACACCGCCAGGTGTAGAGGTCCTATGGCAGGAAGCTTGGCCCCAGTGATGTACTGGGCCTTCCTCTGACACCACCTGGTATAGAGGGCCTATGGCAGGAAGCTTGGCCCCAGTGATGTGTACTGGTTCTTCCTCTGACACCACCTGGTATAGAGGTCCTATGGCAGGAAGCTTGGCCCCAGTGATGTACTGGGCCTTCCTCCGACACCGCCAGGTAATAATAATAATAATATAATAATAATAATAATATAATAATATAATAATAATATATAATATAATATATGCCTTTAGCAGACGCTTTTATCCAAAGCGACTTACAGTCATGTGTGCATACATTCTACGTATGGGTGGTCCCGGCGAACCCACTGACCCTGGCGTTACAAGCGCCATGCTCTACCAACTGAGCTACAGAAGGACCAGGTGTAGAGGTCCTATGGCAGGAAGCTTGGCCCCAGTGATGCACTGGGCCTTCCTCTGACACCACCTGGTATAGAGGTCCTATGGCAGGAGGCAGTTGCCATACCACGCAGTGATGCAACCAGTCAGGATGTTCTCGATGGTGCAGCTGTAGAACCTTTTGAGGATCTGAGGACCCATGCCAAATCTTTTCAGTTTTCTGAGGGGGAATAGGATTTGTCGTGCCCTATTCACAACTGTCTTGGTGTGCTTGAACCATGTTAGTTTGTTGGTGATGTGGATACCAAGGAAATTGAAGCTCTCAACCTGCTCCACTGCAACCCTGTTGATGAGAATGGGGGCATGCTCGGCCCTCTATTTTCTGTAGTCCACAATCATCTCCTTTGTCTTGATCACGTTGAGGGAGAGGTTGTTGTCCTGGCACCACACGGCCAGGTCTCTGATCTCCTCCCTAAAGGCTGTCTCATCGTTGTCGGTGATTAGCCCTATCAATGTTGTGTCATTGGCAAACTTAATGATGGTGTTGGAGTCGTGCATGGCCATGCAGTCATGAGTGAACAGGGAGTACAGGAGGGGGCTAAGAACGCACCCCTGAGGGGCCCCTGTGTTGAGGATCAGCAGGGCGGATGTGTTGTTACCTACTCTTGCCACCTGGGGGGCGGCCCGTCAGGAAGTCCAGGATCCAGTTGCAGAGGGAGTTTTTTTAATCCCAGGTCAATCCCGCTGTCATAGGGTTGGTGCGGCGGAAGTGAAGTGGCCCGGGCCTTGCTGAACACCTCCCAGATGTCCTGGTACTCCGCGGGAATGGTGAAGTCCAGGGCACCTTCCGAGCCATGGAAGGTTGCGCTGACTTCAGACAATGGACACAATGGACTCCAGCCCATGATGGCACCAGTAGACCTGTTGATGAGGGGATTGTATCGCTGGAGCCAGGAGAATACCAAAACCACAGGAAATCTGAGGAGACTTGATGAGCAGAAATTGAATGGTCTCGCTGTGGTTCCCTGGCACACGTAGGTTGATGGGATTGGTATTATGAGTAACCCGGCCTATAGAGTGCCCGTCCAGTGCTCTAACATCCATGGGAATGGAGAGGGGCTGAGTGGGGATGCCCAGCTCGGAAGCCAGGGTAGCGTCCAAAAAGCTCTTATCGGCCCCAGAGTCAATGAGGACCCGAAGAGATTTAGACTGGTTTCCCCACAGCAGAATGACATGGAAAGGGGTGTGAGCAAGGGAAGCAGGCAAGTTCTCCATATGTCCCACCAGAGTACTCGCTCCTACCGGTGAGCCTGGTCTTTTAAAGGACAAGAGAACACAAGATGACCAAGAGTCCCGCAATACAGACTCTTCGTGTTGATCCTGTATTGCCATTCCGCTGGTGACAGCCCAGCTCTGCCTAGTTGCATAGGCTCGGGAAGCGGTGACTCTCAGGGGAGGTCAGAAAGCCTCGGGTTTTAATGCAGGCCATCTTCAATCAGTTTTACCACATTTTTAACAGCATGTTACAACCAGAAGAAAAATAAACTCTAGACCACCTTTACTCCACACACCCAGAGATGTGTACAAAGCCCTCCCCTGCCCACCATTTAGCAAATCTGACCGTAATTCTATTCTTCTGATTCCTGCATACAAGCAAGAACTAAAGCAGGAAGTACCAGTGACTCGCTCAATACGGAAGTAGTCAGAGGACACAGATGCTAAGCTACCGGACTGTTTTTCTAGCACAGACTGGAATATGTTCTTGGATTCATTCAATGGCAATGAGGAGTACACCACCTCAGTCATCGGCTTCATCAATAAGTGCATCAATGACGTCGTCCTCACAGTAACCGTACGCACATATCCCAGCCAGAAGCCATGGATTACAGGCAACATCCACATCGAGCTAAAGGCTCGAGCTGCTGCTTTGAAGGAGCGGGACACTCATCTGGACGCTTATAAGAAATCCCGCTCAGCCCTCAGACAAACCATCAACCAAGCAAAGCGTCAATACAGGATTAAGATTGAATCCTACTACACCGGCTCTGACGCTCGTCGGATGTGGAAGGGCTTGAAAGGGTTTACAAACTATTACGGAAAGGGGAAACACAGACACAAGCTGCCCAGTAACGGGAGCTTGACAGACGAGCTAAATGCCTTTAATGCTCGCTCCGAGGCAAGCAATACTGAAGCATGCACGAGAGCATCAGCTGTTTTGGATGACTGTGCGATAACGCTGTTGGTAGCCGATGTGAGCAAGACCTTTAAAACTTCTTGGCGCACCCAAACCTTTAGCAGGATCACACCCTAACCCTAACCCTAACCCTAACCCTAACCCTAACCCTTCTTGGCGCACCCAAACCTTTAGCGGGATCATTTTCGTCAACATCCGCTGAATTGCAGAGCGCCAAATTCAAATTAAATTACTAAAAATATTTAATTTTAATGAAATCACAAGTGCAATATAGAAAAACACAGCTTAGCTTAATCCACCTGGCGTGTCAGATTTCAAAAAAGCTTTTCTGCGAAAGCTATCCAAACATTTATGTAAGGACATCTCTCTCAGCAGACAAAACATTACAAACAGCTAGCCGCAAAGTAGATTGGTCACGAAAGTCAGAAAAGCAATATAATGGATCGCTTACCTTTGATGATCTTTGGATGTTTGCACTCACAAGAGTCCCAGTTACACAATAAATGTTCCTTTTGTTCCATAAAGATTATTTTTATATCCAAAATACCTCCATTTGGTTGGCGCGTTATGTTCAGAAATCCACAGGCTCGAACGGTCACGACGGGGCAGACGAAAATTCCAAATAGTAGCCGTAAAGTTTGTAGAAACATTTCAAACGTTTTTTATAATCAATCCTCAGGTTGTTTTTACAATAAATAATCAATCATATTTCAACCGGACCGTAGCATTTTCAATAGGGGAGAGAGAGAAAATGTCTGCTCCAAGCTGCTCGTGCATGCAAAATGCTGCTGGCACCCAGCCATCCACTGACGCAATGTGATCTTTCTCCCTCATTTTTCAGAATAAAAGCCTGAAACTATGTCTAAAGACTGTTCACACCAGGTGGAAGCTTGTTGATATCCCTTTAAATGGAGGGAAGCCATGCAATGGAACAGGGAGCTTTCAAAATAAGAGCCACTTCCTCTTTGGATTTTCCTCAGGTTTTCACCTGCAATATCAGTTCTGTTATACCCACAGACAATATTTTGTGTTTTCTATCCTAATCTGACAATTATATGCATATTCTAGATTCTGGGCCTGAGAAATAGGCCGTTCCATTTGGGTACGTTCTTCATCCAAGCATCAAAATACTGCCCCCTAGAGGTTAAACAGGTCAACATTCACAAAGCCGCGGGAAAGACGAATTACCAGGACGTGTACTCAAAACATGCTTCGGACCAACTGGCAAGTGTCTTCACTGACATTTTCAACCTTTCCCTGACCGAGTCTGTAATACCTACATGTTTCAAGCAGACCACCATAGTTCCTGTGCCCAAGGAAGCAAAGGTAACCTGCCTAAATGATTACCGGCCCGTAGCACTCACGTCGGTGGCCATGAAGTGCTTTGAAAGGCTGGTCATGGCTCACATCAACAACATCCTCCCGGATTCCCTAGACCCACTCCAATTTGCATACTGCACTAACAGATCCACAGGTGATGCAATCTCTATTGTACTCCACACTGCCCTTTCACACTGCCCTTCAATAAGCTCATCAATAAGCTAAGGACCCTAGGACTAAATACCTCCCTCTGCAACTGGATCCTGGACTTCCTGACGGGCCTCCCCCAGGTGGTGAGGGTAGGCAACAACATCTGCCAAGCTGATCCTCAACACTGGGGCCCCTCAGGGGTGTGTACTTAGTACCCTCCTGTATTCCCTGTTCACCCACGACTGCGTGGCCAAACACGACTCCAACACCATCAGTAAGTTTGCTGACGACTCCTGAACACAGACAACGATGAGACAGCCTATAGGGAGGAGGTCAGAGAACTGGCAGTGTGGTGCCAGGACAACAACCTTTCCCTCAATGTGAGCAAGACAAAGGAGCTGATCGACGGGGCTGTGGTGGAGCTGGTCGAGAGTTTCAAGTTCCTTGGTGTCCACATCACCAACGGAATATCATGGTCCAAACACACCAAGACAGTCGTGAATAGGGCACGACCAGGCATCACTGCCTGGTATGGCAACTGTTCGGCATCTGACCGTAAAGCACTACAGAGGGTAGTGTGTACGGCCCAGTTTATCACTGGGGCCAAGCTTCCTTCCATCCAGGACCAGGATTAATAGGTGGTGTCAGAGGAAAGCCCATAAAATTGTCAGAGACTCCAGTCACCCAAGTCATAGACTGTTCTCCCTGCTACAGCACAGCAAGCGGTACCGGAACACCAAGTCTAGGTCCAAAAGGCTCCTTAACAGCTTCTACCCCCAAGCCATAAGGCTGCTGAACAATTAATCAAATGGCCACCAGACTATTAAATTGATGCCCCCCACACCCACTTGTTTTATGTTATACACTGCTGCTACTCACTGTTTATTATCTATTATCTATGCATAATCATTTCACCCTTACCCACATGTAGAAATGACCTCAACTGACTCGGTACCGGTACCCCCTGTATATAGCCTCCACATTCACTCTGTACTGGTACCCCCTGTATATAGCCTCCACATTGACTCTGTACCGGTACCCCTGTATATAGCCTCCACGTTGACTCTGTACTGGTACCCCTGTATATAGCCTCCACATTGACTCTGTACTGGTACCCCCTGTATATAGTCTCCACATTGACTCTGTACCGGTACCCCTGTATATAGCCTCCACATTGACTCTGTACTGGTACCCCCTGTATATAGCCTCCACATTGACTCTGTACCGGTAGTCCCTGTATATAGCCTCCACATTGACTCTGTACCGGTACCCCCTGTATATAGCCTCCACATTGACTCTGTACCGGTACCCCCTGTATATAGCCTCCACATTGACTCGGTACCGGTACCCCCTGTATATAGCCTCCACATTGACTCGGTACCGGTACCCCCTGTATATAGCCTCCACATTGACTCGGCACCGGTACCCCCTGTATATAGCCTCCACATTGACTCGGTACCGGTACCCCCTGTATATAGCCTCCACATTGACTCGGTACCGGTACCCCCTGTATATAGCCTCCACATTGACTCGGTACCGGTACCCCCTGTATATAGCCTCCACATTGACTCGGTACCGGTACCCCCTGTATATAGCCTCCACATTGACTCGGTACCGGTACCCCCTGTATATAGCCTCCACATTGACTCGGTACCGGTACCCCCCTGTATATAGCCTCCACATTGACTCGGTACCGGTACCCCCTGTATATAGCCTCCACATTGACTCGGTACCGGTACCCCCTGTATATAGCCTCCACATTGACTCGGTACCGGTACCCCCTGTATATAGCCTCCACATTGACTCCGTACCGGTACCCCTGTATATAGCCTCCACATTGACTCGGTACCGTACCCCTGTATATAGCCTCCACATTGACTCGGTACCGGTACCCCCTGTATATAGCCTCCACATTGACTCGGTACCGGTACCCCCTGTATATAGCCTCCACATTGACTCTGTACCAGTACCCCCTGTATATAGCCTCCACATTGACTCTGTACTGGTACCCCCTGTATATAGCCTCCACATTGACTCTGTACCGGTAGTCCCTGTATATAGCCTCCACATTGACTCTGTACCGGTACCCCCTGTATATAGCCTCCACATTGACTCTGTACCTGTACCCCCTGTATATAGCCTCCATATTGACTCGGTACCGGTACCCCTGTATATAGCCTCCACATTGACTCGGTACCGGTACCCCCTGTATATAGCCTCCACATTGACTCGGTACCGCCCCCTGTATATAGCCTCCACATTGACTCGGTACCGGTACCCCTGTATATAGCCTCCACATTGACTCGGTACCGGTACCCCTGTATATAGCCTCCACATTGACTCGGTACCGGTACCCCCTGTATATAGCCTCCATATTGACTCGGTACCGGTACCCCTGTATATAGCCTCCACATTGACTCGGTACCGGTACCCCTGTATATAGCCTCCACATTGACTCGGTACCGGTACCCCCTGTATATAGCCTCCACATTGACTCGGTACCGGTACCCCCTGTATATAGCCTCCACATTGACTCGTACCGGTACCCCCTGTATATAGCCTCCACATTGACTCGGTACCGGTACCCCTGTATATAGCCTCCACATTGACTCGGTACCGGTACCCCTGTATATAGCCTCCACATTGACTCTGTACCGGTACCCCCTGTATATAGCCTCCACATTGACTCGCACCGGTACCCCTGTATATAGCCTCCACATTGACTCGGTACCGGTACCCCCTGTATATAGCCTCCACATTGACTCGGTACCGGTACCCCTGTATATAGCCTCCACATTGACTCTGTACCATAACACCCTGTATATAGCCTCCACATTGACTCGGTACCGGTACCCCCTGTATATAGCCTCCACATTGACTCGGTACCGGTACCCCCTGTATATAGCCTCCACATTGACTCGGTACCGGTACCCCTGTATATAGCCTCCACATTGACTCGGTACCGGTACCCCTGTATATAGCCTCCACATTGACTCTGTACCATAACACCCTGTATATAGCCTCCACATTGACTCTGTACCATAACACCCTGTATATAGCCTCCACATTGACTCTGTACCATAACACCCTGTATATAGCCTCCACATTGACTCTGTACCATAACACCCTGTATATAGCCTCCACATTGACTCTGTACCATAACACCCTGTATATAGCCTCCACATTGACTCGGTACCGGTACCCCTGTATATAGCCTCCACATTGACTCGGTACCGGTACCCCCTGTATATAGCCTCCACATTGACTCGGTACCGGTACCCCTGTATATAGCCTCCACATTGACTCGGTACCGGTACCCCTGTATATAGCCTCCACATTGACTCGGTACCGGTACCCCCTGTATATAGCCTCCACATTGACTCGGTACCGGTACCCCCTGTATATAGCCTCCACATTGACTCGGTACCGGTACCCCCTGTATATAGCCTCCACATTGACTCGGTACCGGTACCCCCTGTATATAGCCTCCACATTGACTCTGTACCTGTACCCCCTGTATATAGCCTCCATATTGACTCTACCGGTACCCCTGTATATAGCCTCCACATTGACTCGGTACCGGTACCCCTGTATATAGCCTCCACATTGACTCGGTACCGGTACCCCCTGTATATAGCCTCCACATTGACTCGGTACCGGTACCCCCTGTATATAGCCTCCACATTGACTCGGTACCGGTACCCCCTGTATATAGCCTCCACATTGACTCGGTGTACCCCCTGTATATAGCCTCCATATTGACTCGGTACCGGTACCCCTGTATATAGCCTCCACATTGACTCGGTACCGGTACCCCCTGTATATAGCCTCCACATTGACTCGGTACCGGTACCCCCTGTATATAGCCTCCACATTGACTCGGTACCGGTACCCCCTGTATATAGCCTCCACATTGACTCGGTACCGGTACCCCTGTATATAGCCTCCACATTGACTCGGTACCGGTACCCCCTGTATATAGCCTCCACATTGACTCGGTACCGGTACCCCCTGTATATAGCCTCCACATTGACTCTGTACCGGTACCCCTGTATATAGCCTCCACATTGACTCGGTACCGGTACCCCTGTATATAGCCTCCACATTGACTCGGTACCGGTACCCCTGTATATAGCCTCCACATTGACTCGGTACCGGTACCCCTGTATATAGCCTCCACATTGACTCTGTACCATAACACCCTGTATATAGCCTCCACATTGACTCGGTACCGGTACCCCCTGTATATAGCCTCCACATTGACTCGGTACCGGTACCCCTGTATATAGCCTCCACATTGACTCGGTACCGGTACCCCTGTATATAGCCTCCACATTGACTCTGTACTGGTGCCCCCTGTATATAGCCTCCACATTGACTCTGTACTGGTGCCCCCTGTATATAGCCTCCACACTGACTCGGTACCCCCTGTATATAGCCTCCACACTGACTCGGTACCGGTACCCCCTGTATATAGCCTCCACATTGACTCTGTACCGGTACCCCCTGTATATAGCCTCCACATTGACTCGGTACCGGTACCCCCTGTATATAGCCTCCACATTGACTCTGTACCGGTACCCCCTGTATATAGCCTCCACATTGACTCGGTACCGGTACCCCCTGTATATAGCCTCCACATTGACTCGGTACCGGTACCCCCTGTATATAGCCTCCACATTGACTCTGTACCGGTACCCCTGTATATAGCCTCCACATTGACTCGGTACCGGTACCCCCTGTATATAGCCTCCACATTGACTCGTACCGGTACCCCCTGTATATAGCCTCCACATTGACTCTGTACCAGTACCCCTGTATATAGCCTCCACATTGACTCGGTACCGGTACCCCCTGTATATAGCCTCCACATTGACTCTGTACCGGTACCCCTGTATATAGCCTCCACATTGACTCGGTACCGGTACCCCCTGTATATAGCCTCCACATTGACTCGGTACCGGTACCCCTGTATATAGCCTCCACATTGACTCGGTACCGGTACCCCTGTATATAGCCTCCACATTGACTCTGTACCATAACACCCTGTATATAGCCTCCACATTGACTCGGTACCGGTACCCCTGTATATAGCCTCCACATTGACTCGGTACCGGTACCCCTGTATATAGCCTCCACATTGACTCGGTACCGGTACCCCTGTATATAGCCTCCACATTGACTCGGTACCGGTACCCCCTGTATATAGCCTCCACATTGACTCGGTACCGGTACCCCCTGTATATAGCCTCCACATTGACTCGGTACCGGTACCCCCTGTATATAGCCTCCACATTGACTCTGTACCGTACCCCCTGTATATAGCCTCCACATTGACTCTGTACCGGTACCCCTGTATATAGCCTCCACATTGACTCTGTACCGGTACCCCCTGTATATAGCCTCCACATTGACTCTGTACCGATACCCCCTGTATATAGCCTCCACATTGACTCGGTACCGGTACCCCCTGTATATAGCCTCCACATTGACTCGGTACCGGTACCCCCTGTATATAGCCTCCACATTGACTCGGTACCGGTACCCCCTGTATATAGCCTCCACAATGACTCTGTACCAGTACCCCCTGTATATAGCCTCCACATTGACTCGGTACCGGTACCCCCTGTATATAGCCTCCACATTGACTCGGTACCGGTACCCCCTGTATATAGCCTCCACATTGACTCGGTACCGGTACCCCTGTATATAGCCTCCACATTGACTCGTACCGGTACCCCTGTATATAGCCTCCACATTGACTCTGTACCAGTACCCCCTGTATATAGCCTCCACATTGACTCGGTACCGGTACCCCTGTATATAGCCTCCACATTGACTCTGTACCGTACCCCCTGTATATAGCCTCCACATTGACTCGGTACCGGTACCCCCTGTATATAGCCTCCACATTGACTCGGTACCGGTACCCCTGTATATAGCCTCCACATTGACTCGGTACCGGTACCCCCTGTATATAGCCTCCACATTGACTCTGTACCATAACACCCTGTATATAGCCTCCACATTGACTCGGTACCGGTACCCCCTGTATATAGCCTCCACATTGACTCGGTTACCCCTGTATATAGCCTCCACATTGACTCGGTACCGGTACCCCTGTATATAGCCTCCACATTGACTCGGTACGGTACCCCTGTATATAGCCTCCACATTGACTCGGTACCGGTACCCCCTGTATATAGCCTCCACATTGACTCGGTACCGGTACCCCTGTATATAGCCTCCACATTGACTCTGTACCGGTACCCCCTGTATATAGCCTCCACATTGACTCTGTACCGGTACCCCTGTATATAGCCTCCACATTGACTCTGTACCGGTACCCCCTGTATATAGCCTCCACATTGACTCTGTACCGGTACCCCCTGTATATAGCCTCCACATTGACTCGGTACCGGTACCCCCTGTATATAGCCTCCACATTGACTCGGTACCGGTACCCCTGTATATAGCCTCCACATTGACTCGTACCGGTACCCCTGTATATAGCCTCCACATTGACTCGGTACCGGTACCCCTGTATATAGCCTCCACATTGACTCGGTACCGGTACCCCTGTATATAGCCTCCACATTGACTCGGTACCGGTACCCCTGTATATAGCCTCCACATTGACTCGGTACCGGTACCCCTGTATATAGCCTCCACATTGACTCGGTACCGGTACCCCCTGTATATAGCCTCCACATTGACTCTGTACCAGTACCCCTGTATATAGCCTCCACATTGACTCGGTACCGGTACCCCCTGTATATAGCCTCCACATTGACTCTGTACCGGTACCCCTGTATATAGCCTCCACATTGACTCGGTACCGTACCCCTGTATATAGCCTCCACATTGACTCGGTACCGGTACCCCCTGTATATAGCCTCCACATTGACTCGGTACCGGTACCCCTGTATATAGCCTCCACATTGACTCTGTACCATAACACCCTGTATATAGCCTCCACATTGACTCGGTACCGGTACCCCCTGTATATAGCCTCCACATTGACTCGGTACCGGTACCCCTGTATATAGCCTCCACATTGACTCGGTACCGGTACCCCCTGTATATAGCCTCCACATTGACTCGGTACCGGTACCCCTGTATATAGCCTCCACATTGACTCGGTACCGGTACCCCTGTATATAGCCTCCACATTGACTCGGTACCGGTACCCCTGTATATAGCCTCCACATTGACTCTGTACCGGTACCCCTGTATATAGCCTCCACATTGACTCTGTACCGGTACCCCCTGTATATAGCCTCCACATTGACTCTGTACCGGTACCTGTATATAGCCTCCACATTGACTCTGTACCGGTACCCCCTGTATATAGCCTCCACATTGACTCGGTACCGGTACCCCCTGTATATAGCCTCCACATTGACTCGGTACCGGTACCCCTGTATATAGCCTCCACATTGACTCGTACCGGTACCCCCTGTATATAGCCTCCACATTGACTCGGTACCGGTACCCCCTGTATATAGCCTCCACATTGACTCGGTACCGGTACCCCTGTATATAGCCTCCACATTGACTCGGTACCGGTACCTCCTGTATATAGCCTCCACATTGACTCAGTACTGGTACCCCCTGTATATAGCCTCCACATTGACTCTGTACCGGTACCCCCTGTATATAGCCTCCACATTGACTCGGTACCGGTACCCCTGTATATAGCCTCCACATTGACTCGGTACCGGTACCCCTGTATATAGCCTCCACATTGACTCGGTACCGGTACCCCTGTATATAGCCTCCACATTGACTCTGTACCAGTACCCCTGTATATAGCCTCCACATTGACTCGGTACCGGTACCCCTGTATATAGCCTCCACATTGACTCTGTACAGGTACCCCTGTATATAGCCTCCACATTGACTCGGTACCGGTACCCCCTGTATATAGCCTCCACATTGACTCGGTACCGGTACCTCCTGTATATAGCCTCCACATTGACTCTGTACCGGTACCCCCTGTATATAGCCTCCACATTGACTCGGTACTGGTACCTCCTGTATATAGCCTCCACATTGACTCGGTACCGGTACCCCTGTATATAGCCTCCACATTGACTCTGTACAGGTACCTCCTGTATATAGCCTCCACATTGACTCGGTACCGGTACCCCCTGTATATAGCCTCCACATTGACTCGGTACCGGTACCCCTGTATATAGCCTCCACATTGACTCTGTACTGGTACCCCTGTATATAGCCTCCACATTGACTCTGTACAGGTACCTCCTGTATATAGCCTCCACATTGACTCGGTACCGGTACCCCTGTATATAGCCTCCACATTGACTCGGTACCGGTACCCCCTGTATATAGCCTCCACATTGACTCGGTACCGGTACCCCTGTATATAGCCTCCACATTGACTCGGTACCGGTACCCCTGTATATAGCCTCCACATTGACTCTGTACCTGTACCCCTGTATATAGCCTCCACATTGACTCTGTACCGGTACCCCTGTATATAGCCTCCACATTGACTCTGTACCGGTACCCCTGTATATAGCCTCCACATTGACTCTGTACCGGTACCCCTGTATATAGCCTCCACATTGACTCTGTACCAGTACCCCCTGTATATAGCCTCCACATTGACTCTGTACCGGTACCCCCTGTATATAGCCTCCACATTGACTCTGTACCGGTACCCCCTGTATATAGCCTCCACATTGACTCTGTACCGGTACCCCTGTATATAGCCTCCACATTGACTCGGTACCGGTACCCCCTGTATATAGGCTCCACATTGACTCGGTACCGGTACCCCTGTATATAGCCTCCACATTGACTCTGTACCGGTACCCCCTGTATATAGCCTCCACATTGACTCTGTACCGGTAGTCCCCTGTATATAGCCTCCACATTGACTCGGTACCGGTACCCCCTGTATATAGCCTCCACATTGACTCGGTACCGGTACCCCCTGTATATAGCCTCCACATTGACTCTGTACCGGTACCCCTGTATATAGCCTCCACATTGACTCTGTACCGGTACCCCCTGTATATAGCCTCCACATTGACTCTGTACCGGTACCCCCTGTATATAGCCTCGTTATTTTATTGTGTTACTTTTAAAAAAAATTTTTTTACTTTAGTTGGTAAGTATTTTTTTTTTCTTGAACTGCACTTTTGGTTAAGAGCTCGTAAAGTAAGCATTTCACGGTAAGGTCATGTGACAAATAAAGTTTTTGATTTGGTATCATACTGCCAGGTAGGCATACTGTAGGCTACTTTGTAGCTAGTTAACATTTAAGTGTCCCTGTTCTACAGTCATATGATTGGACAAGCTTTGACACTGTCACAATGTTTAAAACATGGGATATACTGTATGTCCAACCCACCAATAGAGAAGGTGATCTACGTTATCTGTAATCTGTTATATTGTTCAGCTGATGGCCGATAGTGTTGTTCGGATAGCTTATTCATTGTGTTGTTCCATGTCTCATTGTGTGATTTAATGAACTGCTGCCAGAGTTCAGTCACAGCAGGACAGACTACGGGACTGTTCATTAGGGCACACAGTAGGAAAATATTTTTTTGCAACAAAATACGAAAGTGTGTGTTTCTGATGGGACAATTCCAGGTAGTTCCTCCCCATTTCAGTCTGTTTTCTTTCACTTGGGCGCCTAAGGAACACGACCCACTCCTCTACTCTCCTCTCCCAGTGGCACAGCCCCCTCCTCTCTCCCAGTCAGTGTCTGAAATGAAACCCTATTCCCTATGTAGTGCACTACTTTCGATGGCTCTAGTCCAAAGTAGTGCACAATGTAGGGAATTAGAGTGTTATTTGGTGCACAGTCCCAGTGTGGGAACTGTCCCTCAGCATATCCAGGGTGAATTCCAGGAAGGGCCAGATGCACTCTGTTCCCAGTGAGCCCCAGCTCAACTTCCCCCCATTCAAACACTCTCTCTAACACACACACACACACACACACACACACACACACACACACACACACACACACACACACACACACACACACACACACACACACACACACACACACACACACACACACTTCACTGTGCTGTGGCTGTTGCCTTTGGTGTGGTAATTCAGGGGCTATTTCTGATCTGCTTGTGACAAGTTAAAGTAGTAGAACAGAGACCTAACTGGGGGGTTCTTGTTAAAGTAGTAGAACAGAGACCTGACTGGGGGGGGTTCTTGTTAAAGTAGTAGAACAGAGACCTGACTGGTGGGTTCTTGTTAAAGTAGTAGAACAGAGACCTGACTGGTGGGGTTCTTGTTAAAGTAGTAGAACAGAGACCTGACTGGTGGGTTCTTGTTAAAGTAGTAGAACAGAGACCTGACTGGGGGGTTCTTGTTAAAGTAGTAGAACAGAGACCTGACTGGGGGTTCTTGTTAAAGTAGTAGAACAGAGACCTGACTGGTGGGTTCTTGTTAAAGTAGTAGAACAGAGACCTGACTGGTGGGGTTCTTGTTAAAGTAGTAGAACAGAGACCTGACTGGTGGGTTCTTGTTAAAGTAGTAGAACAGAGACCTGACTGGTGGGTTCTTGTTAAAGTAGTAGCTTGTTATGGCAAATGCTTGGCATCTGACTGTAAGTCTTTACAGAGGGTATTGCGTACGGCCCAGTACATCACTGGGGCCAAGCTCACTGCCATTCAGGAACTCTGTACCAAGCGGTGTCAGAGGAAGGCCCTAAAAATGGTAAAAAGACTCCAGCCTCTCAAGTCATAGACTGTTCTCTCTGCTACCACACGGAAAGCAGTACCGATGCACCAAGTCTGGAACCAACAGGACCTTGAACAGCATCTACGCCCAAGCCATTAGACTACTAAAGAGTTAAATATTTAGCCAAATAGCTACCCAGACTATCTGCATTGACCCCTTTTTTGCACTCATTTTCTTGGGTTCATCACATACGCTGCTGCTACTGTTTATTATCTGTCCCTTTATAACTAGTTATCTATCATGTTTCAGGTAAGACCCAGATGCAGACCCAGATCGTAGAAGTGACAACAGTTTAATAATTTAACAGGGGTAGACAGAGGTCAGTAACCCAGATAGGTGGGACAAAGGTACAGGACGGCAGGCAGGCTCAGGGTCAGGGTAGACAGAATGGTCAGTAACCCAGATAGGTGGGACAAAGGTACAGGACGGCAGGCAGGCTTAGGGTCAGGGTAGACAGAATGGTCAGTAAACCCAGATAGGTGGGACAAAGGTACAGGACGGCAGGCAGGCTTAGGGTCAGGGTAGACAGAGGTCAGTAACCCAGATAGGTGGGACAAAGGTACAGGACGGCAGGCAGGCTCAGGGTCAGGGTAGACAGAATGGTCAGTAACCCAGATAGGTGGGACAAAGGTACAGGACGGCAGGCAGGCTCAGGGTCAGGGTAGACAGAGGTCAGTAACCCAGATAGGTGGGACAAAGGTACAGGACGGCAGGCAGGCTCAGGGTCAGGGTAGACAGAGGTCAGTAACCCAGATAGGTGGGACAAAGGTACAGGACGGCAGGCAGGCTCAGGGTCAGGGTAGACAGAGGTCAGTAACCCAGATAGGTGGGACAAAGGTACAGGACGGCAGGCAGGCTTAGGGTCAGGGTAGACAGAGGTCAGTAACCCAGATAGGTGGGACAAAGGTACAGGACGGCAGGCAGGCTTAGGGTCAGGGTAGACAGAGGTCAGTAACCCAGATAGGTGGGACAAAGGTACAGGACGGCAGGCAGGCTTAGGGTCAGGGTAGACAGAGGTCAGTAACCCAGATAGGTGGGACAAAAGTACAGGACGGCAGGCAGGCTCAGGGTCAGGGTAGACAGAATGGTCAACAATGGGAAAACTAGGTAACAGGAACAATGGTGTGACAGAAGCAGAGGGAAAAACACTGGTAGGCTTGACGAAACAAAACGAACTGGCAACAGACAGAGAACACAGGTATAAATACACAGGGAAACAGGAGACAAAGGCTGTGCGACATGGATTTAACTCTGGACACATGAAAGGTAGGATGTATACGAAGGGTACGGAGCAACAGAAGACAAACAGCAGAGGGGCTAATGACTTTGGAGATGGGAAACGGGCCGATAAACCGGGGGGGAGAGTTTGCGGGATTCCACCCGGAGGGGCAGATCCCTGGTGGACAGCCATACCTTCTGCCCTAGCCTATACCGGAGAGCCGGGGTCCGGTGGCGATCTGCTTGTCGTCGATACCTGGAGGTGGTCTTGAGGGGTGCCAACCGGGCAATCCCCCAGGTACGACGACAGCAGAGGACAAACGTCTGGGCAGAAGGTATGCCGACCTCTTCTTCCTGCTCAGGGAAGAGTGGGGGCTGATACCCCAGGGAACACTCAAAAGGTGATCCGTGGCTGAGCAAGGAAGGGTGTTGCGGCGTATTCGACCCACACAAGCTGCTGGCTCCAGGTGGTGGCGTTGATGGAGACCAGGCAGCGCAGAATAGTCTCTAGGTCCTGGTTGGTTCGCTCCAACTGGCCGTTGGAAGTCGTGGGGTTTCGGGTTAGAGGTCGTGGGTCTATAGTGGCGTGACAGTGCATCCGGCTTGACATTCTTGGTATGAGGGAAAAGTTCAAGCGTGTGAACAGCAAGGCCCATCTAGCTTGCCTGGAGTTGAGGCGCTTGGCTCTGCGGAGATACTCCAGGTTCTTGTGGTCGATCAACACGATGAACGATGTCCTGCCTCCTCCAGCCAGTGCCACCATTCCTCCAATGCCATCTTTACCGCGAGAAACTCGCTATTCCCCACATCGTAGTTCTTCTCCTTGGCGATGGGAGAAGAAGGCACAGGATTGTAGCTTGAGTTGCAGGGCAGAATGCTGGGACAGGACAGCCCCCACTCCGACATCCAAAGCGTCGGCCTCCACCACAAATTGACGGGATGGGTCAGGATGAACCAAGATGGGAGCCGTGAAGCAACGTTTGAGGTCCCGAGAACGCCCGGTCAGCAGCTGGAGACCATGTGAACGGAACCTTGGGTAAGGTGTGTGCAGACAGGGGCGAAGCCAGTGTAACCCCGAATAAAGCGGCGATAAAAGTTGGCGAACCCCAGGAAATGTTGCAGCTGCACCCTGGATGTAGGCTGGGGCCAATACACCACCGCTCTCCCGGGATCCAGTTGTAAACTCCCAGTGGAGATGGTGAAGCCCAGAAAAGGGAGGGTGGAGCGATGGAACTGGCACTTCTCTGCCTTTACAAACAGCTGGTTCTCAAGGAGGTGTTGGAGAACCTGTCGGGCGTGCAGCACATGTTCTTGGGTGGAACGGGAGAAGTCGAGTATGTAGTCGATGTAGACAAAAAACGTAACATTTCAAAATGTCACGGAGAACATCATTAACCAGAGCCTGGAACACAGCAGGGACATGGTAAGGCCGAATGGCATGACCAGATAATCGTAGTGACCGCTGGCTGTGTTGAAGGCGTTCATCCACTCGTCCCCTTCCCGTATCCGCACCAGGTGGTAGACATTCCGTAGATCCAGCTTGGAAAAAACTGTGGCCCCCTGGAGCGGCTCGAAGGCGGAGGAGATGAGTGGTAGTGGGTAACGGTTCCCCCAATGTAGATCTCCATGGCCTTGGTCTCTGGTCCCGACAGAGAGTACAGTCGTCCCCGGGGCGGAGTGGTGCTAGGGAGAAGGTCAATCCTACAGTCATATGGTCGGTGCGGCGGAAGCGAAGTGACCCGGGCCTTGTTGAACACCTCCCGGATGTCCTGGTACTCCGCGGGAATGGCGGAGAGGCCCGGGGCAACTTCTGAGCCCCCAGAAAGACGTCCCGGGGCAGGTTGTGCTGACTTCAGGCAATGAGCGTGGCAGAACAGGCTCCAGCCCATGATGGCACCAGTAGACCATTTAATGAAGAGATTGTGTCGCTGGAGCAGCTTCCAGGTTCATAGTCTGTCACACTGTGGGAGTCCTGCCGAAGCTGGAGTAGCTTCCAGGTTCATAGTCTGCCACACTGTGGGAGTCCTGCCGAAGCTGGAGTAGCTTCCAGGTTCATAGTCTGCCACACTGTGGGAGTCCTGCCGAAGCTGGAGTAGCTTCCAGGTTCATAGTCTGCCACACTGCGGGAGTCCTGCCGAAGCTGGAGTAGCTTCCAGGTTCATAGTCTGCCACACTGTGGGAGTCCTGCCGAAGCTGGAGTAGCTTCCAGGTTCATAGTCTGCCACACTGCGGGAGTGTGGCAGACTATCATTGACTCAGTACTGGTACTCTGTGTATAGTACCATGTTATCATTGACTCAGTACTGGTACTCTGTGTATAGTACCATGTTATCATTGACTCAGTACTGGTACTCTGTGTATAGTACCATGTTATCATTGACTCAGTACTGGTACTCTGTGTATAGTACCATGTTATCATTGACTCAGTACAGGTACTCTGTGTATAGTACCATGTTATCATTGACTCAGTACTGGTACTCTGTGTATTGTACCATGTTATCATTGACTCAGTACTGGTACTCTGTGTATAGTACCATGTTATCATTGACTCAGTACTGGTACTCTGTGTATAGTGCCATGTTAGCATTGATTCAGTACTGGTACTCCGTGTATACAGTCATGTTATCATTGACTCAGTACTGGTACTCTGTGTATAGTCCCATGTTATCATTGACTCAGTACTGGTACTCTGTGTATAGTACCATGTTATCATTGACTCAGTACTGGTACTCTGTGTATAGTACCATGTTATCATTGACTCAGTACTGGTACTCTGTGTATAGTACCATGTTATCATTGACTCAGTACTGGTACTCTGTGTATAGTACCATGTTATCATTGACTCAGTACTGGTACTCTGTGTATAGTACCATGTTATCATTGACTCAGTACTGGTACTCTGTGTATAGTACCATGTTATCATTGACTCAGTACTGGTACTCTGTGTATAGTACCATGTTATCATTGACTCAGTACTGGTACTCTGTGTATAGTACCATGTTATCATTGACTCAGTACTGGTATTCTGTGTATAGTACCATGTTATCATTGACTCAGTACTGGTACTCTGTGTATAGTACCATGTTATCATTGACTCAGTACTGGTACTCTGTGTATAGTACCATGTTATCATTGACTCAGTACTGGTACTCTGTGTATAGTACCATGTTATCATTGACTCAGTACTGGTACTCTGTGTATACAGCCATGTTATCATTGACTCAGTACTGGTACTCTGTGTATAGTACCATGTTATCATTGACTCAGTACTGGTACTCTGTGAATAGTACCATGTTATCATTGACTCAGTACTGGTACTCTGTGTATAGTACCATGTTATCATTGACTCAGTACTGGTACTCTGTGTATAGTACCATGTTATCATTGACTCAGTACTGGTACTCTGTGTATAGTACCATGTTATCATTGACTCAGTACTGGTACTCTGTGTATAGTACCATGTTATCATTGATTCAGTACTGGTACTCTGTGTATAGTACCATGTTATCATTGACTCAGTACTGGTACTCTGTGTATAGTACCATGTTATCATTGACTCAGTACTGGTACTCTGTGTATAGTACCATGTTATCATTGACTCAGTACAGGTACTCTGTGTATAGTACCATGTTATCATTGACTCAGTACTGGTACTCTGTGTATTGTACCATGTTATCATTGACTCAGTACTGGTACTCTGTGTATAGTACCATGTTATCATTGACTCAGTACTGGTACTCTGTGTATAGTACCACGTTATCGTATTTATTATTACGTTATTTTACTGTTCTATTATTTCTCTATTTTCTTTCTCTCTACATTGTTGGGAACGACCTGTAACTAAGCATTTCACTGTTCCTCCACACCTGTTGTTTACGATGAATGTCACGAATAAAATGTGATTTCAATTGAATATCTTAATTGTATTACCCTGTTTGAGTTTTAAAAACATTTTCTGAAGTGTATAAATTTCCACTTTAAAATATCAGATTTGATTTGATACAAAAAATGTATCAACAACAAAATAATCAATTTAATTATAATCCATAAAATAATTCACATTTTCTGTTGCTGCAGCATTTTTCCCCCGCTGTGAGAAACTGGTCAAATGAGGATCCTACATCTGTAGCAGCCTGCAGTAGGCAGGAAGATAACAACTGAAACCTGATACCTGTCTCTATCTTTCCTGCTCTTTCTTTCTTTCTTTGACCATCTCTCCAGTCCTCTCTTTGGTTGTTATGAAGCCTTGTTGTCTAGTTTTCTAACAGTCATTAATTGTGATAGATTTGTTTCAACCCACAGTAGACCAGAAGATAACACCTGAAACCTGATACCTGTCAGCGAAGGCTATCGACATTTACATCTGTCTCTGTCTGTGACCATCTCCAGTCCTCTGGTTGGCTACTGCTGGAACTTACCAACTGTCTTGTAACAATGTTTCCATTTTCAACCTCAGTGGACAAACAGAGAACTCAGCATAAAATGGCAACATTGTAGCCACTCAGGAAATTACATAATTTGATGTTTGAATTTAAGTGTGTAAAAAAAACAAAAAAACAATGACTTATGGCTGTTATTTTCCAAAGGAAATGCTGAAAATACAGGACCATACATACAAGTTCAAAGACAATTTATCTCATAAAATTCTGTACAGGATTTTGAGTTGTATCTTCTTGGACAGTTTACATCTGGATACAGTTTAGGTAGCCTACACATCAGCTGTAGTGGAACAAACCAATCTTTCAAAAATATATATCTGAATAAACATCGCCTACTAAACCTAATTATAAAACATATCAAGTGATGTAAAGGGACTTATTTTATACATCTTAGATGAGAGATTGAATTATACTATGGTTGTCTTTTTCGCTTACAAAGATCTGCTGCCCCTGCTGTTTCTACCCCCCTCTGCATCTGACCATTTGGTATCGCCGCAACAAGTCGCTGTGTCCAGAGTCTCTCAGCCAGGCGGAGAGAGAGAGAGAGAGAGGTAGCTGCGCCCCGACTGACTGCGGAACACCGAAACGCTCTAATGGACTTTTAAACGAGGACTTTTGAGAAGTTTCATCCGCGCGTTTTTATTGACGCTTTTCATCATTTATTTACATTATTGTGTCGTGGCATACCGGATCCGTTGTAACGAGCGCTATGGGAATATACGGTGTACATTGAAAGGGTTGGTTCGGTTAGAACATACCTGTGTTGACATCGATCTTCACTCCGCATGCTGTTTGTTCCACCGGGTAGTTTAAACTGCATATCGAGGTAATCAGCCGTAACTTACCGTATGTATTCTTAAATGTAATATCCTACAATACACGTGTGTTGTTTAATTAATATCACATTGTTGAATGTTACCAACAGCAATCCATGTTCACATTTGGAAACCCGTGTCAAAAGCTGTTTTTATTTTCCAAACAAGAGGAAAGGCGCCACTGTAGATTTTTATTTAAATATTATATATTCAATTATTTGTCAGTGCCAACCTTTTATCGATTAGGTCATTACTTTGATATGACTATCAAGGTTATGAATGTGAGGTTTGAGACTGGCCCCATGTGCTGATCCTCTGAGTCAACATGTTGGTGTAGGAGCGCTTGGCAAAAGCAAGGGTCATTGTTAACATTTTTCTGTGGGAAAGTAGTACTACACTGTAATCCCAACCTGAGCATACTGTTGATACCTCTGCACCGGGGCCACAGCCAGAGAGATGTGATACTGTTGATACCTCTGCACTGGGGCCACAGCCAGAGAGATATCCTACTGTGTGTGATACTGTTGATATCTCTGCACTGGGGCCACAGCCAGAGAGATGTGATACTGTTGATACCTCTGCACTGGGGCCACAGCCAGAGAGATGTGATACTGTTGATATCTCTGCACCGGGCCCACAGCCAGAGAGATAGCCTACTGTGTGTGATACTGTTGATACCTCTGCACCGGGGCCACAGCCAGAGAGATGTGATACTGTTGATACCTCTGCACCGGGGCCACAGCCAGAGAGATGTGATACTGTTGATACCTCTGCACCGGGGCCACAGCCAGAGAGATGTGATACTGTTTATACCTCTGCACTGGGGCCACAGCCAGAGAGATGTGATACTGTTTATACCTCTGCACTGGGGCCACAGCCA
This sequence comes from Oncorhynchus keta, assembly GCF_023373465.1. Taxonomy (NCBI): domain Eukaryota; kingdom Metazoa; phylum Chordata; class Actinopteri; order Salmoniformes; family Salmonidae; genus Oncorhynchus; species Oncorhynchus keta. Next base: position 2,210,271 of record NC_068448.1, on the reverse strand, counting down.
GAGGGATAGCCTACTATGTGTGATACTGTTGATATCTCTGCACTGGGGCCACAGCCAGAGAGATAGCCTACTGTGTGTGATACTGTTGATACCTCTGCACTGGGGCCACAGCCAGAGAGATGTGATACTGTTGATACCTCTGCACCGGGGCCACAGCCAGAGGATAGCCTACTATGTGTGATACTGTTGATATCTCTGCACTGGGGCCACAGCCAGAGAGAGAGCCTACTGTGTGTGATACTGTTGATACCTCTGCACTGGGGCCACAGCCAGAGAGATGTGATACTGTTGATATCTCTGCACTGGGGCCACCGCCAGAGAGATAGCCTACTGTGTGTGATACTGTTGATACCTCTGCACTGGGGCCACAGCCAGAGAGATGTGATACTGTTGATACCTCTGCACCGGGGCCACAGCCAGAGATATGTGATACTGTTGATACCTCTGCATTGTGGCCACAGCCAGAGAGATGTGATGCTGTTGATACCTCTGCACTGGGGCCACAGCCAGAGATATAGCCTACTGTGTGTGATACTGTTGATACCTCTGCACTGGGGCCACAGCCAGAGAGATGTGATACTGTTGATACCTCTGCACTGGGGCCACAGCCAGAGATATAGCCTACTGTGTGTGATACTGTTGATAACTCTGCACCGGGGCCACAGCCAGAGATATGTGATACTGTTGATACCTCTGCACCGGGGCCACAGCCAGAGAGAGCCTACTGTGTGTGATACTGCTGTACACACACAGTAGGCTATCTGTGTTGTTACTGTAGATACAAGTGAAATCGAAGGTAAGAGTTTAGATCTGTGTTTATTTGATCTACTACAGTTTTTTAAATGTCCAAGTTAGTATCCATAGCAACCCAAGATGGCATAGCAGTCAGACGTCCTTTGTCCTCGTCTTGTCATGTCCCATGTATATATATATATTTACATATTTTCCTCGCATATCTTTTTATATATATTTTTTTCTAAAAACTCAACTTCAAAACACTCTCCTGTAGAAGAGAGATCAGAAGCTAGCCAGAAGAGAGATCAGAAGCTAGCCAGAAGAGAGATCAGAAGCTAGCCAGAAGAGAGATCAGAAGCTAGCCAGAAGAGAGATCAGAAGCTAGCCAGAAGAGAGGCCAGAAGCTAGCCAGAGGAGAGGCCAGAAGCTAGCCAGAGGAGAGGCCAGAAGCTAGCCAGAGGAGAGGCCAGAAGCTAGCCAGAGGAGAGGCCAGAAGCTAGCCAGAGGAGAGGCCAGAAGCTAGCCAGAAGCTAGCCAAAAGAGAGGCCAGAAGCTAGCCAGTTTACTGGCTAACGTTAGTATTCAGCTAACCACGGTTGGTGGTCATCAGCTGTCCTTTAGCTCGAAAAGCTATCGCTACTCAGACCAGAGCATACCGGACCTATTTTCTCTCCATATCCCCGGATTTTTACCGCAAGCTCTGGACATTTACACCTGGATCTTGCAGCTAGCTAGATGCTATTCGAGTGACTATTGGCTTACGTCGGTCCCGGAGCAAACATCAATTATTCCGGAGCTAGCCAGCTGAGGTGTTCCATCAGCCACTCCTGGTCTACAATCGCCTATCCGAACTAGAGGTCGACCGATTATGATTTTTCAACACCGATAACGATTATTGGAGGACCAAAAAAGTCAATTTTTATTTATTTATTTGTAATAATGACAATTACAACAATACTGAATGAACACTTATTTTAACTTAATATAATACATCAATAAAATCAATTTAGCCTCAAGTAAATAATGAAACATGTTCAATTTGGTTTAAATAATGTAAAAACAAAGTGTTGGAGAAGAAAGTAAAAGTGCAATATGTGCCGTTTAAATTCCTTGCTCAGAACATGAGAACATATGAAAGCTGGTGGTTCCTTTTAACATGAGTCTTCAATATTCCCAGGTAAGAAGTTTTAGTTTGTACTTATTATAGGAATTATAGGACTATTTCTCTCCATACCATTTGTATTTCATTAACCTTTGACTATTGGATGTTCTTATAGGCACTTTAGTATTGCCAGTGTAACAGTATAGCTTCCGTCCCTCTCCTCGCTCCTACCTGGGCTCGAAACAGGAACACATCGACAACAGCCACCCTCGAAGCAGCGTTATCCATGCAGAGCAAGGGAAACAACTACTCCCTCAGAGCGAGTGACTTTGAAACGCTATTATTGCGCACCCCGCTAACTAGCTAGCCATTTCACATCGGTTACACCAACCTCATCTCGGGAGTTGATAGGCTTGAAGTCATAAACAGCGCAATGCTTGACGCACAACGAAGAGCTGCTGGCAAAACACACGAAAGTGCTGTTTGAATGAATGTTTACGAGCCTGCTGGTGCCTACCACCGCTCAGTCAGACTGCTCTACCAAATCATAGACTTAATTATAACATAATTAACACACAGAAATACGAGCCTTTGGTCGTTAATATGGTCGAACCCAGAAACTATCATCTCGAAAACAAGACGTTTAATTATTTCAGTGAAATACGGAACCATTCTGTATTTTATCTAACGGGTGGTATCCATCAGTCTAAATATTGCTGTTACATTACACAACCTTCAATGTTATGTCATAATTATGTAAAATTCTGGCAAATTAGGCTGCCCAAACTGTTGCATATACCCTGACTCTGCGTGCAATGAACGCAAGAGAAGTGACACAATTTCACCTGGTTAATATTGCCTGCCAACCTGGATTTCTTTTAGCTAAATATGCAGGTTTAAAAATATATACTTCTGTGTATTGATTTTAAGAAAGGCATTGATGTTCATGGTTAGGAACACACAGTATTTCTCACCAATACACACCACATCGATTATATGCAACGCAGGACACGCTAGATAAACTAGTAATATCATCAACTATGTGTAGTTCGCTAGTGATTATGATTGATTGATTGTGTTTAATGCTAGCTAGCAACTTACCTTGGCTTACTGCATTCGCGTAACAGGCAGGCTCCTCGTGGAGTGCAATGAGAGGCAGGTGGTTAGAGCGTTGGACTAGTTAACCGTAAGGTTGCAAGATTGAATCCCCGAGCTGACAAGGTAAAAATCTGTCGTTCTGTCCCTGAACGAGGCAGTTAACCCACTGTTCCCCTGAACGAGGCAGTTAACCCACTGTTCCCCTGAACGAGGCAGTTAACCCACTGTTCCCCTGAACGAGGCAGTTAACCCACTGTTCCCCTGAACGAGGCAGTTAACCCACTGTTCCCCTGACTTAACCCACTGTTCCCATGAACGAGGCAGTTAACCCACTGTCCCCTGAACGAGGCAGTTAACCCCACTGTTCCCCTGAACGAGGCAGTCAACCCACTGTTCCCTGAACCCCCACTGTTCCCCTGAACGAGGCAGTTAACCCCACTGTTCCCCTGAACGAGGCAGTCAACCCACTGTTCCCAACCCCCACTGTTCCCCTGAACGAGGCAGTTAACCCACTGTTCCCCTGAACGAGGCAGTTAACCCTGTTCCCCTGACTTAACCCACTGTTCCCCTGAACGAGGCAGTTAACCCACTGTTCCCATGAACGAGGCAGTTAACCCACTGTCCCCCTGAACGAGGCAGTTAACCCACTGTTCCCTGAACACTCAACCCACTGTTCCCTGAACGAGGCAGTTAACCCACTGTTCCCCTGAACGAGGAAGTTAACCCCACTGTTCCCCTGAACGAGGCAGTCAACCCACTGTTCCCCTGAACGAGGAAGTTAACCCCACTGTTCCCCTGAACGAGGCAGTTAACCCCACTGTTCCCCTGAACGAGGCAGTTATAACCCACCATTTCTAGGCGTCATCAAAAATAATGATGTGTTCTGAACTGACTTGTTAAATAAAGGTGTAAAGAAAATTGGCCAAATCCAAAAATACCAATTTCCGATTGTTATGAAAACTTGAAATCGGCCCTAATTAATCGGCCCTAATTAATCGGTCGACCTCTAGTCACTACGTTAATACAACGGTGAACATTCCTGAACTGAAGGTGTTGGTTCGTCGTCCAGGCGACTTCAGTTGTGATTTTAGTGTGTTGTCCTGGACACTGGGTGAGCAGGGAAGAGGAGAGAGGGAGAGGAGTTGAGGGGGGAGAGAATACAGTGCAATTGAGGAGAGTAAGGGAGATGGAGAGGAGGAGGGGAAATGGAGGAGAGGGGAAATGGATGAGAGGGGAGATTGAGAGGATGAGAAGGGAGGGAAGAGGAAGAGAGGGGAGATGGAGATGGAGGAGGGGAGATGGAGAGGATGAGAGGGGAGATGGAGGAGAGGATGAGAAGGGAGATGGAGGAGGGGAGAGGAGAGGATGAGAAGGGAGAGGTTGTGTGTCTGATCTGTTTGTAGGTTACTGAGGTGTTTGAAGAGTTACCTAGAGACCATGAGACCTAAAGACTAGGGTCCCACATGACACCCTGTTCTCTATCTAGTGCACTACCAGAGGCCCTATGGCAAAAGTAGTGCACTATATAGGTGACGGTGCCATTGGCCATGTCTCACTCCATCAGACGAAAGAAACTCTTGTCTTGTCATCAGAAAGCTAGTCTTTTAATCTCTTACAGGGTGTTTCAGTCAACATGGACATTCACATTCATTTTTAACCTTTATTTAACTAGGCAAGTCAGTTAAGAACAAATTCTTATTTACAATGACGGCCTGGGAACAGTGGGTTAACTGCCTGTTCGGGGGCAGAACCACAGATTTGTACCTTGTCAGCTCGGGGATTACTAGTCCAACGCTCTAACCACTAGGTTACCTGCCGCCCCTACACTCTAACCACTAGGCTACCTGCCGCCCCTACACTCTAACCACTAGGTTACCTGCCGCCCCTACACTCTAACCACTAGGTTACCTGCCGCCCCTACACTCTAACCACTAGGTTACCTGCCGCCCCTACACTCTAACCACTAGGTTACCTGCCTCCTCTACACTCTAACCACTAGGTTACCTGCCGCCCCTCCACTCTAACCACTAGGTTACCTGCCGCCCCTACACTCTAACCACTAGGTTACCTGCCTCCCCTACACTCTAACCACTAGGTTACCTGCCGCCCCTACACTCTAACCACTAGGTTACCTGCCTCCCCTACACTCTAACCACTAGGTTACCTGCCTCCCCTACACTCTAACCACTAGGCTACCTGCCACCTCTACACTCTAACCACTAGGCTACCTGCCGCCCCTACACTCTAACCACTAGACTACCTGCCGCCCCTACACTCTAACCACTAGGCTACCTGCCTCCCCTACACTCTAACCACTAGGTTACCTGCCGCCCCTCCACTCTAACCACTAGGTTACCTGCCACCCCTACACTCTAACCACTAGGTTACCTGCCTCCCCTACATGTCCAACCACTTTTGGGTAGGGAAGAGCTTACCTGCGCCTCTCACCTCATCCTTTAATAAAAACCCGTCTGTGTACCACTGTAGGGTGGGAGCCTGCCTCCCCTACATGTTGGTCTGCTGGTTTAAAATGCTACTTTAGACTAAAAGATAAGAGCCCAATCAATGTGACCATTAGGCATTTCACTGCCAGATCTACATCTGTTGTAACCACTGTAGGTTACCTGCCTCCCAGCATTTCATGTAAGATCTACAACTGTTGTATTTTCGGTAGGGACAAATCAACTTTGATTTGATTAACCAGTAGCTGCAGTTATCACACCATCCTTTAATAAAATCATCTTCAGCTGTGAACTGTGTACAGTGTGTTGAACATCTCAGTTAAGTGTAGAGGTCTCTGTGGAGCAGACTCTAGTCCTGTGGGTGACAGACTTCTAGTCTCATGTTGGTCTGCTGGTTTAGTGGTAAAGACTGCTATTTGTGGGTGTTAAAAGATAAGAGCTCAATCAATGTGACATTAAGAAAACATTTCACTGTAACAGATCTACTATCTCTGTGGGTAGAACAGACATTTCACTCTGTGGGTGAACAGATCTACCTACACCTGTCTGTATTCAGACTTCACTGTATGATCTACCTGTGGGCGAACAGATTTCACTAGTCTACTACACCTGTTGTAGTCAACATTTCACTGTAAGATCTACAACTGTTGTAGTCTCTGTGGTGAAAATCAAGTCTTGTTTGATTAACCAGTAGTCTCTGTTATACACAGACTCTCTAGTCTCTGTGGATCATCTTCTAGTCTCTGTGGGTGAACAGACTTTGTCTCTGTGGGCGAACAGACTCTCTAGTCTCTGTGTGAACAGACTCTCTAGTCTCTGTGGGTGAACAGACTCTCTAGTCTCTGTGGGTGAACAGACTCTCTAGTCTCTGTGGGTGAACAGACTCTCTAGTCTCTGTGGGTGAACAGACTCTCTAGTCTCTGTGGGTGAACAGACTCTCTAGTCTCTGTGGGTGAACAGACTCTCTAGTCTCTGTGGGTGAACAGACTCTCTAGTCTCTGTGGGTGAACAGACTCTCTAGTCTCTGTGGGTGAACAGACTCTCTAGTCTCTGTGGGTGAACAGACTCTCTAGTCTCTGTGGGTGAACAGACTCTCTAGTCTCTGTGGGTGAACAGACTCTCTAGTCTCTGTGGGTGAACAGACTCTCTCTGTGGGTGAACAGACTCTCTGTGGGGGTGAACAGACTCTCTAGTCTCTGTGGGTGAACAGACTAGTCTCTGTGGGCGAACAGACTCTCTAGTCTCTGTGGGTGAACAGACTCTCTAGTCTCTGTGGGTGAACAGACTCTCTAGTCTCTGTGGGTGAACAGACTCTCTAGTCTCTGTGGGTGAACAGACTCTCTAGTCTCTGTGGGTGAACAGACTCTCTAGTCTCTGTGGGTGAACAGACTCTCTAGTCTCTGTGGGTGAACAGACTCTCTAGTCTCTGTGGGTGAACAGACTCTCTAGTCTCTGTGGGTGAACAGACTCTCTAGTCTCTGTGGGTGAACAGACTCTCTAGTCTCTGTGGGTGAACAGACTATCTAGTCTCTGTGGGTGAGCAGACTCTCTCGTCTCTGTGTTGCTACCATGTTGTTGTCATGTTGTGTTGCTACCATGCTGTGTTGTCATGTGTTGCTGCCTTGATATGTTGTTGTCTTAGGTCTCTCTTTATGTTGCGTTGCCTCTTCTTGTCGTGTGTTTTGTCTTATATATTTGTTTTTACTCCCATCCCCCGTCCCCACAGGAGGCCTTTTGCCTTTTGGTGGGCCGTCATTGTAAATAAGAATTTGTTCTTAACTGACTTGCTGAGTTAAATAAAATGAATGGTTGGGGACAATCCTCCCCAGCTCCACAGTCCTCCCCAGCTCCACAGTCCTCCCCAGCTCCACAGTCCTCCCCAGCTCCACAGTCCTCCCCAGCTCCACAGTCCTCCCCAGCTCCACAGTCCTCCCCAGGGCCACAGTCCTCCCCAGGGCCACAGTCCTCCCCAGCTCCACAGTCCTCCCCAGCTCCACAGTCCTCCCCAGGGCCACAGTCCTCCCCAGGGCCACAGTCCTCCCCAGGGCCACAGTCCTCCCCAGCTCCACAGTCCTCCCCAGGGCCACAGTCCTCCCCAGCGCCACAGTCCTCCCCAGGGCCACAGTCCTCCCCAGGGCCACAGTCCTCCCCAGCACCACAGTCCTCCCCAGCTCCACAGTCTTCCCCAGCTCCACAGTCCTCCCCAGGGCCACAGTCCTCCCCAGCTCCACAGTCCTCCCCAGGGCCCCCACAGTCCTCCCCACAGGTCCTCCCCAGGGCCACAGCCACAGTCCTCCCCAGGGCCACAGTCCTCCCCAGGGCCCAGTCCTCCCCAGCTCCACAGTCCTCCCCAGGGCCACCACAGTCCTCCCCAGCCCCAGTCTCCCCAGCACCACAGTCCTCCCCAGGTCTTCCCCAGCCACAGTCCTCCCCAGCCACAGTCCTCCCCCACAGTCCTCCTCTGCTCCACAGTCCACAGTCCTCCCCAGGGCCACAGTCCTCCCCAGGGCCACAGTCCTCCCCAGCGCTACAGTCCTCCTCTGCTCCACAGTCTTCCCCAGCTCCACAGTCCTCCCCAGGGCCACAGTCCTCCCCAGCTCCACAGTCCTCCCCAGCTCCACAGTCCTCCCCAGCTCCACAGTCCTCCCCAGGGCCACAGTCCTCCCCAGCGCTACAGTCCTCCTCTGCTCCACAGTCCTCCCCAGCTCCACAGTCCTCCCCAGCTCCACAGTCCTCCCCAGCACAGTCCTCCCCAGGGCCACAGTCCTCCCCAGCGCTACAGTCCTCCTCTGCTCCACAGTCCTCCCCAGCTCCACAGTCCTCCCCAGGGCCACAGTCCTCCCCAGGGCCACAGTCCTCCCCAGCGCTACAGTCCTCCCCAGCTCCACAGTCCTCCCCAGCTCCACAGTCCTCCCCAGGGCCACAGTCCTCCCCAGGGCCACAGTCCTCCCCAGGGCCACAGTCCTCCCCAGCTCCACAGTCCTCCCCAGCTCCACAGTCCTCCCCAGCCCACAGTCCCCCACCCCAGCTCCCCACAGTCCTCCCCACCCCAGTCCTCCACAGTCTTCACCCCACAGTCCTCCCCAGGGCAGTCCTCCCCAGCTCCACAGTCCTCCCCAGTTCCACAGTCCTCCACAGTCCTCCCCAGCTCCCACCCCAGCTCCACAGTCCCCCCAGCTCCACAGGTCTCCCCAGCTCCACAGTCCTCCCCAGCTCCACACTCCACCCCAGCTCCACAGGTCTCCCCAGCTCCACAGTCCATCCCAGCTCCACAGGTCTCCCCAGCTCCACAGGTCTCCCCAGCTCCACAGGTCTCCACAGTCCACAGTCCACCCTAGCTCCACAGTCCACCCCAGCTCCA